>NC_135999.1:27023673-27046173 GCF_048128805.1 Centroberyx gerrardi
AAGTGTATTTTTTGACTGATCATTTCACATGAAGCAAATCTCATTTGCGCTGTGTCCAGCTGGGCAAAAAAAAAAGTTCTCAGTATGGTGTTGAATATGTAAGCAGCCATGGGCCAGATAGCTTTTGCCGATGATAAGATAATACAGTGTGTTTTTTAAGTGATGCTAGTTGTAGTAGTAGCTTGGGTTGTGTAGCTTCCTGGTCATGATATAACCCCAAAATCTGTGATTCTCTGTTATCTGTTGCTCCGGTAGAGGAGATTGGAGAATTGTGTTTTTTTCTCTTTCTATTCACTGCCATTGTATGGAGGAACAGTCTGAAAATCACACTTCTAGCACACAAACGAACACGAACAAAGCAGATTCTGACAATACATAAAAAAACTAGTACTGTCACTCACATGTGGTTAAGTGAATCACTTTCTTTATGTTATTAAACCTTTCAGTTTGAACAAGTGTTCAAACTGAAAGTTAAAGACAGCGAATGGAGAGAGAAAAAAAACACAATTCTCCAATCTCCTCTACTGGAACAACAGATAAAAGAGAATTTTATATCAGGAAGCTACAAAACCAAAGGTACTAGCAAAGTTCAACATCACTTTAAATCTGCTTGTAGTACGATGTGGGATTTGTCATTTGGGGTAATGCTAAGTACCAGAAAGTTCAGATGATCACAATATTACAAAGTCACTTTCCTGTGATTGGTCACTGTCTGAACTGATGCAATAAACCCCTAAAATCTGATATTCCAAGCGACTGACATCAGTGATTACGTGTGAACACCCACACCTGAACTCATTCAAGAGTTTTGATCTTTCTTTCCACACACTAACCCACCTAACTCATTTGAGTCATCGTTGGCGAGATAAAAGAAATGTGTCTGTGTGTGTGTGTGTGTGTGTCTCTCTCTCATCGTTTCTCCAAGTATTCAGGTGGACTCTACTGTTGGTTTTCGTGACGTTTCAGTGAATGGTGAGGGCAGTTCGTTTGTTGAGGGCAGTGAATTTGTTTCTGCTTCAAGGTCACTCCCGCTGACTCACAACCACAAGTGAGTTTAAATGGAGCAGGAACGGACGCATCTGCATGGATCCCCTGCTGAGGCTGTTCTACGGCCCATTAGGCTGCTGGTTACATCCGGCATCTGTCAGCTCCGAGTGTGCAGCACGTCCACGTTGTCCTCCGGGTGAAAAGAATCTCTTCCCACTCTGTTTGGCAGGTTGTTGCCCAAGTCAAATTTGTTTATAAAACATTTTGAACAAAACAGGCTCCTTACAGAGCAACAGCACATCTAAAAGCAACTAAAAACAACAGAGAACTCTTATGAAATCTTGAAAAATCTCATTCAATGAATGCTTGGCCATGTGAAGGAGATGATTTGAATGGATGAGGACATTTCCTCGGGGGGCTTTCCTTAAGTGAGATCAGCACTTGACTGTCCATGACCAGAATATATATACTGTATATATATACAGTATATATATATATATATATATAGGTAACGTTGTTACCTGTAGTATCTAAGTGACATTAGTGGAATTATTTAACCGATAACCGTGTCGTGATGCTTCAGTGCATTGAATTGAATTGAACACACGAGCCGTGGGTCTGTACTACAGGATCTACGCTTGTTCATTATCTTGAAGCCATTTTGATCTAAAGGCTTCTGCTTAAATGCTTGAAATTTGTTTCTTATACAAATATAAATAGTGAAGTTGATGCCAATGTATGAATTTCTTTCCAAAGCCTTTGCCTTTCCATCAAGGCAAAGGGCGGCTACTTTAAAGAATCTAAAATATAAGATAGTTTTGTTTAACACTTTTTTGGTCACTGCATAATTCCATGTGTGTGATTTCATAGTTTTGATGTCTTTACTATTATTCTAAAATGTGAAAAATAATGAAAATAAAGAAAAATGCATGTGTCCAAACTTTTGACCAGTAGTATAACTTGGTCCAAATTCACTGGCTGTCTGTCATCATCCCCCTAAACCTGAAAAAGTTGTTTATTTTTTCCATTTACCTCACCTTGCCCTCGAATGCCTTACCTTTTTACTTTTTCTCCTCAACTCTCCTTTCCTACCTAGCACTTCTCTATCATACATCATCATTAGGGACACTGGGATATTTTGTTACACCTACACTCCTTACCACTGTTTACTTGATCCAGGAATTGGAGCTTATTCTGCTGTTGCACTCCTTGTAAGTTGCTCTGGATAACGATGTGAGCTGAATGCCTAAAAAAAAAAAAATCAATCAGTGTGTGTGCTCTAGCGTGTCAAACCATTTGCCATAATTCAGCGGTCTTCCCTCCTCCATTCCCTGTGGTCCATCACAGGTATGTGTGAGGAGCTGATATGACAAGAGACAAGCGGGCGCTGAGCGGACAGCGGGAACGTGAGCGAGCTGCTGAGCGAGCGAGCGGCCGGCCTCCTGGGTGGGATCGCTCACCGCCGTCTTGGAGGCCGCTTGACCTTCGCTGCTCTGCTTGCGGCGGCGAGGGACGAGGTGAAATCCAATAAGATTTTGACAAACCATGCTGTCACCGCCGCTGTGTATCTATTTGTGCTTGTGTGTGTGGTTGTGTGCGTGAGAGAGAGGGAGAGAGAGAATCTGTGTGTGTGTGTGTGTGTGTGTGTGTGTGTGTGTGTGTTGGTGCACTACCTCCAGTTTTGTTGTTGCCCATACTTTGTATCTATTAGTGTTTGTGTGTGGTTGGGTGTGTGTGTGTGTGTGTGTGTGTGTGTGTGAGAGAGAGAGAGAGAGAGAGAGAGAGAGAGAGAGAGAGAGAGAATGTGTGTGTGTGTGTGTGTGTGAGAGAGAGAGAGAGAGAGATAGAGAGAGAGAGAGAGAAAGAGAGAGAATGTGTGTTTGTGTGTGTGTGTGTGTGTGTGTGTGTGTGTGCATGTGTGTTGGTGCACTACCTCCAGTTTTGTTGTTGCCCCTAGTTTGTATCTATTAGTGTTTGTGTGTGGTTGTGTGTGTGTGTGTGAGAGAGAGATAGAGAGAGAGGGAGAGAGTGTGTGTGAGTGTTTGTGTGTGTGTGTGTGTGTGTGTTGGCACACCACCTCCAGTGTTGTTGTTGCCCCTAGTTTGCTCTTATAGGAAAGCCAAAAACAGAATTTCCAGACAGGTTTTCAACTCAAAAAAACCCAAAGCTCTATTCGTGAGACTTTTTTGCGTTCAATGAATCACTTAATTTAGGGATATTGTAAGAATGTAGAGGCTGCGTTCATTTTGCATTACAGCTTGACAGTCACCCTGGTACTTTCACAATGTACGTAATGTTTTTTTGCCAACTCATCACCAGTGGAACAGCTCCAGATAGTCTCTCTTGGTAACATCATTAATTTGAGTCTTGGCTCTCTTGTTTCTAGTCTTGGACGAGACTTTGTCACAGCATGTGGATTCTGCTTTAGGGTGCAGAAGACCAAACTGAGGGGCAGTGAAGTGTGTTTTAGTGTGGATTTGTCAAGACTGTCAAGTCAAGACCTCGGTCTCTCCGGCGTGCGTTGGAGATCAATAATGCCAAGCGCCCTAACTGAATTAGGCAGTAATGGAACAACAAAGTGATTGATATTTATTTACTGGCACAAGGTAAATAAATTGACTTTAACTCAGTTTATAGAGACAATCGATGACACACTCCCCACTCTCCCTTGTCTGACCTGTGACATGGAAAATCAAATTTATTCCACAGCAAATGACTTGTTATTTGATGGATGATTTTACCCAACATGTCTTAACAGTATGTCATAGTAAATAAAAAGATAGGCAAACTACAATGTCTAGTAAATCCCAATAAGGAAAACAACCAGCAATATAAATTCTACTTTCAGAATAGCATTACTTCATACTTGTTTTTCCTTAAAGCAATATTAAATATTTTAACATGGGGATTATTTGGCACTTGACTGCCATGAAAACCATAATATAAAAACTATATCCTCATTCAATTCAATTCAATTCAGTGAGGCTTTATTGGCATGACCATATACAGTACAGTATTGCCAAAGCACATAAGGTCAATAATAGAGTAAGTAAACAAGTAAGAATAAGAATGATCAGGCCTAGTAAGATTAAAATAAATAATCGCAAACAATGGGAAGTAAAAATGGTAACAGTAACTGTATTGACACCCTGAAGAAGGCATAATGCCGAAACATGTTGGTGATGTAAAATAAATATTTTCATATGGAGAGAAGTGTGCAACCTTCAAATAATTACTTATTCTAACAGTAACGGTATTGTCAATTCCTATTGTCATATTCTTCATACTATCAGTTTAATAGTATACTATCTCAAAAAAGGTTTATGTCAGCCTAAAAAGCTGGGTAAACTGACTTTAGGTGGGTTTACCCTCCACTGCCCCCCTGTACCTCACAGTACCATGAGTGCATAGGGGTTAGTTGTGGGTATGGAACCCGCAACCCTGGCAGACTGTGGCGGTGCCTTGCTCCACCCATTGAGGCACACAAGACCAACAAATGAAGAGTTCCTCAAAGGTATCCAGTATTTAAAAAGCTGTGTCGTAAATCTAAACATCATGAGGTTATTAGTTCTTGGAAGGTATTGTATTTATATACTTTTTTTTACAGACGAACATCTTTTGTTAATGAACTCATCTGATGTGGAAGTAGTGAGTGGCGGATTTTTTCTTTCCACCCGTGTTAATATAAAGTTTCAGAATGAATCCGTTCAGAAGAAAACAGCAAGTGAACCGCTGTCTGGCCGGTCGCTGTCCGCGGTGCTGAACTGACAGTCTGCTGTCTGCCCTCACTCACTCACTCTCTCTCTCTCTCTCTCTCTCTCTCTCTCTCTCTCTCTCTCTCTCTCTCTCTCTCTCTCTCTCTCTCTCTCTCTCTCACACACACACACACACACACACACACACACACGCTCCCAGTTAAAATGTTAATTTGCCACACCTCAAGGTGCCTCTTGGTGCCTGGTCGCCTCCCACCTGTATCCTCCAGTGGATGGAGAGACCGAGCCATGGAAATAAATCTAATTTTAATATCAAATATGATATACAATAAATGTAAATAAATTGATACATTTACAGTAGCTTATCATATTTTATGAAATCATTTCAACCCCCACCCCTCCCTCCCACCCCCGGTCGTCTTCGCGGGAGAACGGGAACCCACCGGAGACGCGCTGTTCCTGACGGTGCGGCTCTAAGAAAACGTCCCACCGATTCAGCTTTTAAGCTATTTTGCCGAGACGAGATTCCCGTGGAGCTCGTGGATGTTTTGCGCGTATAAGCGGCGGGTGCAGTTGTTGGTAAAATCCCCCGCTTTAAGACCCGCTGGGAAGTGCGCACCGGGGACCCGCCGAGCAGCCGCAACAGGCAGGTAATCTCCAGCCAGACCAGCCCGGCGGGGTTTATACCGGTTTGAGAGTTTGTTGTTTTTCTGTCTCTGAACAGAGTCGCGTTTGCGCCTTAAGTAAGAGGAATTTACCGAGTTTTGGAGAGACGTGCAGCGCAGACGCCAGTTTAAAACCCCATGGCGACGGGGGCGGTGGATGATATCACAACCTACAGCATCTGCTCCGCCTGAAATTCAACTGAGGGCATTTTGGATAACCCGATACCTGTGCGCTGCGGGGGTCAGGGGTAGGCTATGGATTGAAAGTGGGGACAGAGAGGGGGGAAAGAACGGAGAGGGCACCGGGAGACCTCCTGCACGGTCTCCATCGATTAATCCTCCCTCTAACGGATCCTGTCATTCTCCGGTCCGACGAAACCGACCTGCAGCCAACAAGAGAGCCGCCTAACCTCTCCAGTCTGCGGGGCGCAGCCGCTTCACCTGGGGCTGATGGAGAGATTAGCCCTGCGGTCAACTTGGGTACCAGGTTTTCCAGCTTCCCCGTCCCTATCAGTTCCCCCGTTTCGGTGACAAGAAAAGAAAAAAAAGACGACGGGAGGGAGAGGAGAGGCACGTGGATTCCCGAGGCGCACCGTCAGAGCCGGGTTTGAAGCGCACAGGTGTTGAATTGACCAGCTTATTTTCTGCCTCTACATGAAGTCTTATTATCCCGTTTTCTGTACGAAACTGAGAATAATGTTCGAGAGGAATGCGTTCAGCCGGGATGCTTTGAACACACGGATCCTCCTGGTCGGATATTTGCTTTGGCTTTGAGGAGAAATCGCTCGGATATCAAACCTCTCAGCCGGAGACACAGTAGAGGCTCCGGAGTTACAGGAGGAGCGGGGAGGAATTGGGAAAAGTATAGCCTATAATTAAGGATTACCAGGCTGTTTTCTTCTCCTGAACAATTGGAGAGCCACTCTTCTTTGATGTCAGAAAAGGTAAGAGAAAGCAACATTTTTTCTCATACCTTTCCTGTTGCTTTTATTTCATTTTCTCACTATATGCTACAGGCAGTGATGCACAATAGTGGTAAATAAAAGGTGGATAAACTATGATCGTCGGTGATTCAACCACCTGCAACCAACCACCAATATAAATAAAAATCAATTATATTTTCATAAAAGCATTAATCCCCCCCCCTCCCTCCCTTTAACAGACCCTATATATTAATTGCATCAGTTTGATAGCTTACCATTTATTTCGTATAGCCTAATGTGAATTTCATATCATAAAGATGTTCATATCAGCCTAAAAAAGGTGGCTAAACTCAATTCTGTAAATACAAAAAACACGAAACAAGTTATAAAACAGGCAATTTCAAAATAGACCCCAACAAGCTGCGCAGTCCAAAAACAAGATGCGACTTGTCCAACGGCTCAATTGTGCCCAACAAAAAAGAAACACTCATGGATAGCTTGTTTATTGTCAGAACATATAATTAAGACTTTAAGATATGTTCCCCTGTAAAGCCGTCGTATTCTCTGTGCAGGTTGCTGGTGTTTCGCATGCAGGCTATTTTGTGGGTTTTAGAGCCTCCGTTTGTGGGTAAATTGGAGGAGAAGGTAAATTCATCTGAATATATTAAAGGTGCTTTTCAATTACGCCCAGGTCTGTCCAAACGCGCAGCGGATAATGAATTTCTTAATATGGCTCTGGGTCAACAGGTTCGGGGGCGCGCACTTGTGCACGTTCTCTCTCTCTCTCTCTCTCTCTCTCTCTCTCTCTCTCTCTCTCTCTCTCTCTCTCTCTCTCTCTCTCTCTCTCTCTCTCTTTCTCTGTCTGTCTGTCTGTCTGAATATAAATCTATAAGAATAATAACCTAATGCACTGCCTGAAGAAAACCCAAAGGCAACGCGTCTGGCCTGTGTCGCCGCACATGAGGAATCCACTGAAGGAAAACATGCTTGTCCAAATGAATTCAGAAGGAAATATTGATCGTGATTTGATTGGATTATTGGAATATTGATGTGGTTTATGCGCGCGTGTGTTGTGCGCGCGTCTGTGTGTGTGTGTGTGTGTGTGTGTGATGCTTTCGGCTAATCTTAGCACTCTTATCCATCTTGACTCTCAGGAGGTCATTGATCCTGCAGACAACAGGGGGCGCTCTTTCAACTGATTTCGAATAACCCACTGCCTTCTTTTTTTTTTTTTTTTATCTCTGAGGTTTGTTGCCGCAGGCTAGAAATCAGATCATTTGCAACGAGGTATTTCAAGGTAGAACTGTAAAATATGCAACAGTGCATGGATGAATATAATAGAGCGACTGATGAATGAATGGATGAATAAACAGGCAGTCTTGTGCCAGTGTTTCATCCTTATAATTTATCCAATTTAATTAACATGAACTTGATTTGATGCATTCACTTTGAGTGAAAAGATGAGGGTGCATGATAGAGACTAGGTATGAAGGACGGAAGAAAGGAAGGAAGGAAGGAAGGGTGAAGAAAGATAGCTAGATAGATAGATAGGTAGATAGATAGATAGATAGATAGATTAATAAACCGACTGTCTGCAGTTTGTTTCCTCATCAACAAAGCACACTGTGTGTCGTTGCCACTGGAGCAAACCGATTAAAGAATAAAGATGCAAGAAGAGAAAGGCAATTAAAATCTCTGAGGGTGACATTTCATCTCGTCTCATCATCAAGAGTGATCAGAAGGCGGGGTGTAATTGGCTCATTACTCGTTCCCTGGTGCATGCTTGGCCTATCAAACAAGCAGGACGGTTATGACAGCAACATGGCATCTCTATCAAATCCTGATACAACAAGATGTCACTGATGCCCCCTGTCCAATATAGAGTGATCTCTTTCTATTACATTCGATTTTTTTACCTTTATCCAGGGACGAGTTTTTGCTGAGCACCCATGATCTGTTACAGCAACACTGTGCTTCACATTGGTTGCGGTAGCCTAAAGGTTAGAGAAGTGGGCTTGTGACTGGAAGAAGACTTGTTTGACCGGGTGAAGAACTGTATGAATGTCAAGTAGGACATTAGTGGAAAAGAGCAACCATGCTCAGTCGACTTTCTCTGGATAAATAAAGGTTAAAATAAAACATTCATGTAGTTACACCCATTCACACCTGGGAGCTTCCCAGTAAAACCGCTGCCCTCTACTGCTGGCCACTGAGCAGCTGGGGCTTGGGTGTATCCGTCACCAGCACTTAATGATGGAAAGGTGTCACTCATTCACTTAATAATAATAATAATTATGTGTTTGTGTAGCACTTTTCTAAAAACAACGTTTACAAAGTGCTTTACATACAATGAAACACAAAGAAACAGTGATGTAAAAGTATCACAAATGAAATAAAATAGAATTGGATAAAACGTATGGAAAAAGCAAGAAAAACAATGGTAGCGAGTTGCATTAAATAGTTAATGCAATGTTGTTGAACTGATGGCCTTCAGTCACAAGACCAAAAGTTTAATGTTTCTTTAACTTTTAGGCTATTGCCTTTAGTATGCACTCCCAAAAGACGTTGATGAATTCATATGTTGATGATGCATCACCTTCCCCACGATTTGTCTTATGCTATGTTCCAAAAATGTTGGAAATTCTGAATTCCTACAAGGAAAAATGAAATGGAAAGGCTCTTCAAGTCGGAATTCCAAGTAGGAAACTTGGGGAAGATTCCTCAACCGAGAGTTTTCCGAGATACAGTTATCTGATGGCAAGTCAACATGGCGGCATACCCTGTAAAACGCTACACAGCATTATTTTTAACATGGTTGTAATCCTCAAAATACACTTAAGTTGGATTTTCAGCATTGTATGACCTTAAATCCATCAAAACACCTCTGTGGTAAACAGGTAAACATAGAAATTTGAAATGTAAAGTTGCAGTTGCTAACATTATGTTCTAACTAGCCGGTTCACATTGCCAAATATCACTGACATAACATTAGCCAAAGCGTGGGAAACAGTATTTTACCTTGGACAAATGAAATCTCACGGGCGTCCACGGTTCTTCCCAGGGTTTTCCGATCTGGACCACTGTAATGCATGGAGGCTGTTATCACGACTTACTAGCTGGGAATTTCCAACTTGTGACTGAGTGGAACGCAGCATTAGCTCATTGACGCGAAGCTAAACCGCTAGCTGACAAACAGCTAACACAACTACTGCTGCATCTGGTGGCTCATAGGGCTTGTGTGGTTTCAGAGCGGCTTAATGCTGGCTGAAGTCCCTTTGACTGGATGATCTCAACACAGCTGCTGAGGGAGCGAGAGAGAGTGTGTGTATTTGTGTGTGTGTGTGAGAGAGAGAGAGAGAGAGGGAGAGACACAGAGACAGAGAGAGAGAGAGAGAGTCACATCTGGTATCCTGTACTTCCAGGATGTCCAGTGCGTCTATGGCTCTATAGTGGCTTCATGCAATGATACACAGGACAACTTTTTGGGCAACGCTAATGGGCAACATTGCCCAAATATGCCCGAATATTGTTCCAAGGATTACACGGGAACATTTTGTTGCCAGGAGACAACTGAACACATTTTGTCCCTGGATCTCGTTTTGTTTCCTGTTGCTGGGAACGTTGCCTAGCTACATTGCTGTAAAAATTTGCTTTGTTTATCGCAGCCTTTACTGCTGGCTGCAGTCTCTTAAACGGGCTGCTATCGAACAAGTGTGTTTAGAGAGAGAGAGAGAGAGAGAGTGTGTTAGAGACAATGAGAATCTTAATCACTTTCTTGGCAAAGCAGAATAAATGTAATGGAAATTGTCTCGGTGGCATTGCCGCAGAGACTTAAAACGCACAGTGCATACTGACCGGCGTGCTTCAGGAACAACAGGACCTCAAATACAGTGCAGGACGTACAATACACAGCAGGCTATACATATCACTCTGCACATATAGATTCAGCATTTGAGATGGTGAGAGCGAGAGAGGGAGCACCGGAGCAAATCGACATTACTGACTGTGTTCCCTCAAGGTCAAACACCCCCCCCACACACACACACACACACACACACACACACAAACACACACCACTCTTCTCCACCTAATCCCCTTATCCACTGAATCAACTTGGTCAGACAGCAGCTCGCTGGCCAAGGTGGTGGTGGTGGGGGCATAGGTGGAGGTCGAGGGGAAGGGCGGGCGTGTGTATGTTGTCGGGGGGGGGGGGGGGGGGGGGTCCTGGCCAGTGACCGTGAGCCAATCACAGCTAGAGGCTGACGGGGTGTGTGCGAGGTACCTGTGCAGCAGTCAATATTGGCTAGGAGGAAGGGTAAACAGGTTTGACTTGGGTTTTTTTGTTTGTGTTTCTCTGTGTGTGTGTGTGTGTGTGTGTGTGTGTGTGTGTTTATGTGTTAAAAGATTAGTGTTCTCCAACTTCTTTGCACAGCATTTGGTAGCTTCCTATTCAAGGGTCAGATGTTTACTTTGTATAAATCACCATCCGAAAGAGAAACTGTATGTCATCCAAGCGCTTAGAATTGAATAAGGTCAAGACAAGGCAGTCAAAGAGAGTATTCAGAGAGTGAGTGTGTGAGAGAGAATGAACGAGAATAAAAAAGTAAAAAAAAAACATTTACAATTTTACAACTTTATGAAGAATAACTGTACAAAAAATGAATTTGTCAGCATTCAATAACAATGTGCAATCAGGCAGCAATCTACTGGAAATCTACTTTGCACTCTGGCCTCCAAGGCTTCCCATAAAGGTTCAATGATGTTTAGATCTGGTGATTGTGGAGGCCATGGAAGGCGTCTGGCTTCATCCATGTGTTCATGAAACCAGGAGTTTGAATTTTGTTCAGCAGTGTCTTGGAATATGGGAACATCATGAGGGAACAGTGTTTGCACCCTTGGATGCATCTGGTCCTGAATATCGGCCTTATATTTCTTAGCCGATAGCCGATATAACAATGCAGAGCAATCCTCAGACTTAATGACTCCCAAGAGATGGCTGCCCAAACCATTACAGACCCATTAACATATTTAACAGGTGCCAGCAGACAATCTGGGTCGAAGGCATTGTTTGGCTTTCTCTAAACGTAAACATATACAGATGTAGGGGAAAGGGTTAAAGAAGAGTCATCAGTGCATATTACTTTTTTCCATCGCTCGAGGCTCCAGGTTTTGCGCTCCTTACACCAGGTTACGCCTCTTTGTGCATTGGCCTTGGATACAAGCTGTTTCTGAATGGCAGCCCTGCTATAAATACCGGCTTTGCAAAGCTCACATCGTACAGTTTTTGTTGAAACTGTGTCACAGAGGTGGTGATTCAGTTCTGTGGTATTTTTTGAGGCTGTAGTTTTGTGGTGTTTAGCAGCTCTCCTGTTAAGTCTACATCTATCCCTGATGTTGAACTTCGACTTGCAACCACTGTTCCTCTTTGCCACGGCAGGCAGGAGACTGTGTACTTTGCCACATTAAATAATTTAGCAGTTTTCGTGACCAGTGCGCCTGCAATTCGAGCACTGACAATTTTTTCTTCTTTGAAATGCAGTTTGCCTTATGTTGCTTTGAAAACTCACATATGAAAGTGGTGATTGTCAGACTTCTTTAAAACAGGTGACACATACTGCTAATTGGCATTCAACTTAACGATTCACCTGTGTAGCTGTAGTTCATAATTGTGATTTAGTTACTTTAAAGTGGTGTTTCATGTGGTGTTTCTGTTATTTTGTAGTTGCTGAGGTGTAGCGGTGTCATGCACAGACTTTTGCAATCGTATGAGCCGTGAAAATCACCAGATAATAATAAAATGCACAGTGTAGAAAGACTTGTGTCGACATTATGGGTAATCCAAGTTGTGCACCAACACTAGTCAGTAATACAGGCGATGGACTAGTGATTACAGCCTGTTCCACATCACTTCCTCTGATGTGACCTGGACCGGGTGAAGGCAGATTGCCACCATGCAGAACTCTGAGCTCAGCGATGGGGAGCTTCCATCCAAACAAGCAGCAGCTCAATCACTGCAAGGCTTGCTGGGATCAATATGTTCTCATAACTCAAGGCTCCTGACCCTGACCGCAAATCATTATTGCCCTCTGGAGACGACACACACACACACACACACAAACATTGTCTTCTCTCTCTTTTTGCCTCTTTCTATCTCTCTCTCACACACAGACGCATGCACACACACACACACACACACACACACACACACACACACACACACATGCACACACAGACACTTGCTATAGTTGTGTTGTGAGTCTCCTGGGCGGTGCTGCTTCCCTCCCATGGAACAGATATGGTCTCTGCTGTCCTCCCAGCCAGCCCAGTAGGCTTTGAATATCTTCACAGGGAACACACACACACACACACACACACACACACACACACACACACACACACACACACACACGGTGCGACCCAGTGGTGCAAGGATAATTGAGTGCCAGGGGGGTTGACAGGTAGAGGAGACGTAGTCAGGGAATACAGCTGATGAACAGAGCAGAGGAGGAAGAGACAAGAGACTCTCTCTCTCTTTTCTTGTTTTTATTACCACCATTACTTTGTTATTTTGTTGAGTATAGTGCTGTATAAACACAGGCAGAGTCCAAAACCACCCACCAAGCACCAAATGCCAGTAAAATTTGTCATTGGCAGAAAAATCAATGAGGGTCACCCACAAAACTGGCGACTTTCTGAGACGAGAACATTTGAATGCTTCGGTTATAAACAGTCTTTGGTCTTCGCCTGTTCTCAGACTTTCTCCCTGCTGATCACTGTACAGTCTCTCTGACCGTGCGCCAATCAAATCAAAGCAAAATGATGGCTCGGAATCAAACAGGCTCCTGATTGGCTGCCTGTTATGCTGCCCATACACAAAGCGTTAGCGTTTGAGTCTGTTTCTCCTGCCTGGATGGTTAAAGAGTACAGAAGAGGATAAGAGGCACATGTGAAAAATTTGAGTTCTGATATTTATCTCAGAATTCTGAGTTTAAAGTCAGAATTCTGAGTTTTCTGATTTTATTCTCAGAATTCTGGCTTTAATCTCAGAATTCTGATTTTAAACTCAGAATTCTCAGAACTCAAATACATTTTTCACTTGTGACCCTAATCCTCTTCCATAAAAGACCCTAAGGTTAATTGAAACTTCACTTTATTTCCCATGTGGTGACGTGTGTGTGGCCACCAAAAAGAAAAAAAATGAACACCAAGACAAAACAGAAAATACGATTGATGGTTCTGTGTGAAATGGCTTTACACAGACAATAGCGTCCCTAGAAGCCGGCTGCTTTGCCCTAAAGTAACGGCCTGCGTGGTTTGTAGAAAACATGCCAAGGAAGAGCAACAGATTAACATTATTTTGGCGGATAAAAATTATTGTTGGCAGGTAAATGTTTTTAGTTTACCAGCCCTTGGCAGCAGAAACAAAAACTTCATATCTGACACTGAGCATAGGGAATACTACTATTTATAAAAGTTATAAATATAATTAGAAGTGCAACTGTCTGTGGATCAGTAGCAGGTTGTGATGGACATGTATTAGAGCTCTTTGTGTCTGTATATGTGTGCCTGGATTCGTGTTAACGTGTTCAGGGTGTGTGTTTGTATGTGTGTGTCCTGCTATTCTTGTGGAGCCTCTGACCCAGTGTTAATAGTGTTTGTCTTGCAGTGTTTGTGCTGGTGGCTTCTCCCTCTATCATCACTATATTTAGGCCTCTGTCTCCCTCACTTAACGAGATAGCGCTCCTTGGCCAAACAGATAGTTATGGAGAGTCGACCCCCGACAGAGTGCTTCCTTGACTCCTGCACTGTTCAGAGCCGGTCGAGTCAAAATGCGGAGGCGACTCTTTGACTGAGCAGGAAATTAACCATTTTTCCGCTGGCCAGAGTAGACGGTTGGTTCCAGAGCTTCTCCGCTGCTTAATGTGACAAATTTTGAATAGAATAAGACCGAGTGAACAATGCTTTATGTCCTGCTAAAGTGGCTGGTAGTTCTGACTGAGTTGGTAAGAAGAATATTGCGTCGATTTACTTTGTTTTCTGCAAGTTAATCCTTGTCCAGCACCAGTGGAAGAGGTGTCTGTACATATATCCAGAGTAAACAAACTTTCCAGCCACAGCCAAAATGTACTGGCGTAAGTTTTGAATTCACATCAGTGGGAAGTAAAGGGCTTCCGAAATAACACAGGATATACTCAAAATAACGAGCATGCATATTGCAAACATGCATATTCTGCATGTTTGTAGCCCATATATGTTCACCTGCGCTGTTGTTTATTTATCCGCTTTTGAAGCTTTAATACATTTTTGATGTCGCACAAGTAAGGTGCTTCCATTCGCTTTATTTTAAGCAAGTTTTGAATTGCAATTCAAATCCATGGTTGATCTTGCAAATCAGAATCAGTCCTAGGCATGGTGGGAAATTAGCACCAGGCACGTGGCAGATACTGGTCATTTTTGGCTGTGGCTGGTAAGCTTGTCTACTCTACCAAGCAACCATTGTTTGAAGGTTCTCCACCTGTTCTAAAAATCTGCTTGTTTGCCAATATAGTGATGAGTGGCTGGGGAAAAAAAGTAAACTTTCTGCTTTTAACTTTGTGTTCTAGTCTGGGGGGAGTGGAAGTCCTTCTCCCCACTCAGTCAGCATCTGGGTCATCTGGATGTTTATTGTTGCCTAGTTCCCATTTCAAATGATGGAGAAGACGATTCCTCTCTTCCAGCAGGAGTCAGGGTCCAACTCCAGACGTCAGATCAATGGGCTCTTTGATCATCATCACTGACCATGTTTACATACGCACAAACAATGCGATTGAAATGCAATGAAGACAATAATACAAGTAAGGCATGTAAGCACCAAACTCTTAACATATTTTTTCAAAAGTTGAGAAATGTTCAACTTTCCAGAAAAGCGCCGGGTGACGTGAACCGCTTTTTTCTCAGCCGACCAATCGTGATGACGGAGACGCCGGCCGTTTCCCATAGCAACAACAAATATGGAGAAAGTGAAAGTGCGGGTGGAGAAATTGCCGCAACAGCGATCATAAAGGCAGTGTGGATTATATAGGACATGTATTGGAAATATCTGGTAAGCCTTTGCTTGTTGCACAACACTGTTCTGTCTGCTAGAAGAGCTAACCAGCTGGTTACTGAGCTAGCAGCTGCTCAGCTAACGTCAGATGATGTTATCATGATCCGCTTTTTATTTCTCCTCACAAAAAGCGCTCCAGGCAGCGTTTTTTCCACGCAAGAAAACGCTATGTGTGAACGCAGCCTTAACTCAGTCAACAGTCACATTATTGTGCCCATGTAAACATAGCCATTGTCTGCATCGATATTCTGAAAATCTACTCATTTAGCTCCACAGGATTTGTTACCCTGGCAGTGTTAGTGCACTCTCCTTTATATTATTTCCGGTTTGTCTGCACACAGTCAGCTTTGTTGCAGATATCAGGCTTGTTTTCCTCCATTCAGAAGAAGCGATTTGCTGCCATTTATTCTTGTACATTATGAAAAACAACTTCCACAGAGCGAGAGAATCCATCACAGTAAATATGAAGTCTTCATTTGGTTTTGTCAAAGTTTTATTGTTACTTCATTTCAGAGTGTTTCCATATCAGTGCACACATTCAGAGGCCTCTCATTGGACCAGAGAATATTTCAGGCTGTTTGATTGAATGAGTGATGTTCATGCGTGTGATGTGCGTGTGTCATGATGTAAACATTGATGCTCGCCTACAATTGATGCTCGCCTACAAAGCAGCAACCAGAACGGCTCCTACCTACCTGAACTCCCTCATTCAGGTCTACGCTCCCTCCCGCCCACTACGCTCTGCCCAGGAGCGGCGCCTGGTGCTGCCGCCACAACAAGGCCCTAAGTCTCCAGCCAGACTCTTCTCTTCTGTGGTTCCTCGGTGGTGGAACGAGTTACCAAACTCCATTCGATCCGCAGAGTCCCTCTCGATCTTTAAGAAAAGGCTAAAGACCCAGCTCTTTAGTGAACACCTTCTCACCTGATGGACTGTGTAATCCAAAAAAAACAAACCCCAAAAAAACCTCTATCTGCCTCTATGCATGCTATGCATTGCCTCTATGCACTGCCTCGTAGCACCTATGACCTGTTGGACCAGAACTTATGGCACTTACTCTCGTTGTTCTGTCCTGACTAGATCCTTGCTTTTGTTGTATTAAAATCTCATATGTATGTCACTTTGGATAAAAGCGAAAATTGAAAATTGTAAATTGTAAACATAGGATGTAGACAAAACTTTTCACCAATCGCTGACATCCTTTGTGATTACGTTCCGCCCTGCTTTATGTCAATCACCCGACAGCTACAGGAAGAAATGGGAGTCTCTGCCAGGAAATAATCCCTCAGGAATATGTTGCCTTGCAAACTTCACATTCTCCTCTTTTTATTGTTTTTCTTATTTGTTAGGAAGGTTCGACACTGTGAAATTTGTATTTTAAAAAACACAAAAAATGAGTAAATGTTGAAAAAAAAAACCCATACAGAATGCATTGCAAAATGACTGAGGGAAAGGTAAAGAAAGGTAGAGAGAAGTAAATGAGCTATAACTCTAAATGACACCAGCATTCATTCTTCATTTATTCTTCACTCAATGTAGATAATTTCTTCTTTCTGTTAACTCTAGAAATCTTAAATTTGTGCCTCACTACAGAGACAGGGAGCTGCTTTCTCACTTTGGAAAAAGTGAATCAGATTTCGACTACTTTATAAATCTGGAGGCTGTGTGTGTATATATTTGTATTGTTATATGCTTCTGGGCTCCAAAGACCTTGCAGAAATAGGAAAACTTAAAAATTACTTCCCTTATCTGCTCATTCTGCTCAAATTTTCATATGCTTATCTCTAGTAGAGGGGACTAGGTTTAGGTTTAGGTTTAGAGCTAGGGTTCTGTTTAGGGTTAATTTAAAGTTTCAGGCTAGTATTAGACATTCCTGGGCGTGTCAGGCAGGGTTTTCAGAAAATGGGAATTTAAATGTGAATCGTTACCACTGTCTTCATAAGTAATTCATGTTTTACAAATGTGTTTCTGCATATGCCTGTAGGTGTGTATGAAAGGATGTATGTGTCTGCTTGTGTGTGTGTGTGTGTGTGTGTGTGTCAGCTGATCATGCTGAATAGTACATAACTTTCGAAGTAAAACAGTACTTTCTTTGAAGTGCTGCCAGGAAAATCTACATCTCCACTACCGTACCGTGAAAAGGGAATCTCATTATTTCATGTGGGAGAAATACAGTTTTTTCCTTATTATTATTATTTTTACTATTATTACATAAATCTTTGAAGAGTGGAAGTGTGGTTGATCCCTTCAAATGTCTTTGAACAGTAATGAAGTGATTTATTCCCTACGCCCTGGTCGGTGAACACACTTGGAGATTTTGGCTGATTAGGCAGCAGCAGCTGGGGTTGACCGTGTTCCTAAATAGGCTAGATCAGACACACAGACACACACACACACACACACACACACACACACATACGTGTGCACTGCACACACAGCTGTGGCATTTGGTTTCCACCAGCCAAAAAAAGAGGAGGTGGGGGGAGCGGGGTGGGGTGTGTGTGTGTGTGTGTGTGTGTGTGTGTGTGTGTGTGTGTGGGGGGGGGGGGGGGGGGGGGGGGTGTAAATGCTAATTGTGTGGAATTAGATAAAAGGTAAAGTTATGCAAAAGTGATTAAAGTAGACCTACTGACACACGCGCGCACACACACACACAAAATTGACTGGCTGTCTCTCACCACACCTTAATCAACCAGATTGATTAGACCTGTGACTATGTGTGTGTGTGTGTGTGTGTGTGTGTGTGTGGGTCTGGGGCTGTAAAGATATGAGTGTTTGTGATTACGTGTGGCCTTGGAGGCTTCTGGCAGGCTAATTGGTAGAGGATATCAGAGTGAGGAGGGATTGTGGGATACATGAGACTGTGGAGTGACGAGAGAGCCGTGAAAACTCAGGGGGATCACATTTATATTTCTGCATCTACACTTCCTACATCCACTCACTTTGATTTGAGCTGCTGGAGGGTAGAGAGATGATATATAGAGAGAGAGATGAAGAGAGAGAGAGAGAGAGAGAGAGAGAGAGAGAGAGAGAGAGAGACAGAGAGAGACAGAGAAACTTATTCACAAACTACACTAAAGCGTGGCGCCACTGTGTCGTTTGTCCTTCTCGACAGAGCGCTCTTATTTTGAAAGAGGAGCAGAGGGGAAAAGTGTCTATTCCTTATTCATCAATATGCATAAGGCTAGCTTTGGTATTTGTGCACCAATGTAAACAAAAGCTGAGCTGAAACAACCTACAATACAGTCATCAACTGCAGCCAGACACAAGTATAGTCACACTGTATATGTATGTATATTTATGGCCTACGTGGATTGCCACACCTTTTATGATTGTTTTTTTACGTTTGTTTTTTTACTTGCAATTCCTCTAACGTCCACTAGAGGCTGGTTCTAAAAAGACTCCAAACCCGGCCCAACTCCATGCAAGTCAATGGGACCACAACCCAACTTCTCATCAATACATTTTTTCCCAAGAGGTTACGGCCTCTGTAGCTAATTTCACCTCCTTATGCCGATTTTCGAAATAATTGCGTCATTAACGGGATATAACGGATATAAAACGGGGTTGTTTTCCTAGTGATCGACAGGTCGCCGATTACGGCCCAGTAGCAAACAACCTGATTGATTGCAAAGGAAGCGTTGCCTCCATGCCTGACACCCAAGTATGTCACAAGTATCATTCATTTTTAAGTATTTGCATGAATGGCCCCTCCAGGAACCCACTGGGCTTCACTGCACCTTTCCAGCCTCTCTGCACCCTCGCTCTCCCCCCTCAACCATCCGTTTGACTTTCGATCCCCTCAACTCCCCTCTGTCTCCTCTGCCTCTCTCTATATCTTTACACCTCTCTATTATTTTTTTTTCACATATCCTCTCTCTCCCTCTCCCCCACCCCTCTATTTTCTCTCCACTACCCTGCACTTCCTCCCTTCCTCATATTTTTTCTTTCCGTCCTCTCGTCTTCTTTCTCCTCTCTCTCTCTCCCTCCTTCCTACCTGTAATTAATCCTCGCTCGCCCCCGCTCTCATTTCCAACCAGCCTGCAATATCGCCATCATTGTTTGCTATTCCCACCGCTTCTTTTTGAGGGGCTACGGTGTGCGGTTGTGTGTGTGTGTGTGTGTGTGAGAGAGAGAGAGAGTGATTTCTCCTATTGTTCATATCTGCTGGTGTCTCCCATTGTTTATGTTTATGCAGGCACATGATTGCATGCATGCTGTTTAAGTGCGAGAATGTGAGTGTGAGTATGTGTGTGTGTGTGTGTGTGTGTGTGTGTGCGCGTGTGTGTGTGTGTGTGTGTGTGTTCCTGTCATTCCCCACCTGGTTGTCAGGAGCGGTTACTCAGTGTCGGTGGCAGCCAGCTGATAATTAAGGCAGAAGCAAGCAGAGAAAGATAGAGAGGTGAAGAGAGGGATGAGGGAGGAAAGGAAACGAGGGAGCGGTAAAGGAAAAGAGACACAAGGCCTTCTGAGAGAGAGAGAGAGAGGGAGAGAGAGAGAGTGATTGAGAGTGGGCACGTGTTCGAGCCTAAAAGCCTGTGTGGTTTTTATTGGAACCATGTAATCCCCGTCCTTCGAAACCATTTTCTCTCTCTATTTTACTTTGCTGTCTCTCTCTCTCTCTCTTTCTTTCTCTCTCTCCCTCAGTCTGTCTTTGAAACCAAACCAAATCCGCCCACCTCTGCTGGCACAGTCTATCTTGTTATTTTTGGCAGCCTCTGCCTCTGAAGCGTCTTCGATGCTGTTGCGTCACGCTACCTGCACGCCGCCGACAACGTCCCTTATCTCTAATTCCCCTTTTAGGAATTCCGTTCATTAGGGTGGAAAAAAAATAGATTCTTCTCACCTCGATGTCGGATCGATGGGATCGTGATGGAAAACTAATTAGTCTTCACCTAAGAACACACGCACACACACACACACACTCACTATGGCGAGGGCTGGTTTCCATTCCATTGCCTGCTAAATGCCTCATGTTCCTTTCTGTTCTGTAAATTGAAGTGGTAATCCATGAGATCCTCGTTTTTTTCTTTATTTTCCTAACATCGTTGTTGCTCAGCGCTCATTGCTGTGTTGTTTCTGCACTGCTTTTCCCAAAGATCACCTGTCAATCAAACAGTGTGGGCGGAGCTTGGATTTTCTGTTGATGCAGTTTGAGTTTCTCTTTTCTTTGTCTGTTCAGTCATGGTGGCTATCGCTGCTCATGCTAACTACCCTGTTCTTCTGTTTATTCCAAACAAACCACTGTTGCTGCTGCCAGAAAAGTAAAATGCGTCACTTTTCCGGGAAGGACCTACAGTACCAGACACCGGATATTTAGAACAGCAAATGTAAAAGCTTTCATGAATTGGATATTAGTTGAATCACAACAAAAATCAGGGATAGAAAGTAGCAAAACTGACATTTATTTATATGAAAATGGAGCGGATTATTACTTCAACCTCACTGGGAATCTCTCAAGTTCCCTCAGTTTTTTCCCATTTCTCCCCCCCCCCCCCTTTATTTCTCTCCTCCTACCCATCTCCTTTCTCATTTATCACTTGCCTGTCCCGTTTCACTCATCTCCTGTTTCTCAGCTCCTCTCTCTTCTCTATCTGTTCGCCCTCCGCCCTCTCCCTCTGTGCCTGTGCGATAACCCATGTCAGTCAGCGATTGTGGGAATCTCTCTTATCACCTCATGGTGGTTAAATGGATCTGGACACAGGCGGCGTGAAGCTGGGCTTCAACGGAGCAGCCATAGCTCGTGATTTACTGACAAAAAGAACGGCACAGAGATCGGGGGATGGAGATACTTTCCAGCCAAAAAATGAGATATCCACTGTTTGAAAAATAATAATAATAACTTGGTCCAGCTGATCCCGATGAATGTGCGTTTGTGCTACTTGCTTGTCCAATCCAAAGAGGTCTGATGATCGTCCCGTACACAGCGTAGCCCGTCCCTCTGCTGAGCGTGGGGGGCTGTAGCAAATATATTGGTATGCAAATTAATGTTTGACATCATCTGGTAACTTGTAGTGACTTTTTGAGCAGCCAATAGCTACGTTTCTAGGAAAAGAGATCTTGCTTTTCATAATATTACATTGTTTTGATGAGTTAACATTGCTAGCAAGCATGAATTAGATAACGTTAATCTAAAAAAACAAAAAAAAGATTTATTTCAGAGTTTAGCATCGACCCCAGCTATGGATCCAACTGTTCTCCAAGCATCGTTTTTTGAGGCGTTTATTCCTGTAGTCTTTCAAATAGAAGTTGTACAGACCTGGGAAGCTTTGAATGGCTGTAATCAACTTCTCATCCAGTTTGCACTTGCCAGGCGGCCACAAAAAGTCCAGCTGTGGCCAACTTTTCTCAGCCAACAAGCTTGTTGACCGTCCACACATGGGCTGAGTTCACTGATGGTTCACTTCTAAAAGAAATGAATGGACTTCTGGTGACTTGTTGATTGCGTTGCTCACAGTGTGAACGTGATGTTCATGTGTTGTAGTGAACCAACAATGTTAAGTCTCAAGGGTCCTGAAATGAAAAGGGCAAAATTTCCAGGGGGGGTAAAATTTGGCCTGTTAAACCTTATGATGATGGTTTTTCTGGGCTAAATATGTTGGACTTGAATGACTACATGTGTATGGTGTCTACAGGCAATAGAGGGACAGACGTGCGAAACTCGAATCCCCTCTGGCGCTGCATGAGGAAAATTCCATTTCCACTCTATTTTGATTTGTCATACCTGTGCTCCCAATTAGCCAAACTGCTGTCATGTTGGAACAGAATAACAGCACTTGGGGTATACTGAAGCAAATATCGAATTTCCTAAGAGGGAAGCGTCTTCAGAAACCAACAGGTGCCGCAGTCCCAAGGCACACTGGCTGCCAGGCAGTTGGAAAGCGAAGACGTAGCTGTGCGGAGAGAGAGCTGGCTCGGTGTTTCAGAGAAATATTCCGATTACGATGAATGGGAAGAGAGGGAGAGAAGGATAGAGAGGCGGAGGAGGAGGGAGCGAGGGATGAGCGAGGGTGTCACACTCCAGATGGAGGCGGTTGACCCTCTTTACCTCCTTGTCTATGATCCATCATGCACACGCGCACGCACACACACACACACACACACACACACACACACACACACACAC
>NC_135999.1:27048673-27058103 GCF_048128805.1 Centroberyx gerrardi
AGTAATCGTAGGCGACTAGCATTATCCAAAAGTATGAAGACAGACCTGTGAGTAATCCAAAGTTGGTATTGACTTTTATTTTACGCCCTATAGATTCATAATTAAGAAAACAAATCCCAATCTTCATCATTAATGAAGTCCATTATGAATCAAAAGCGCGAAAACTTTAGCTGCCTGGCTAACTTTTCTCATTTCCTGTGTAAACAAAACAAGTTGCACTAAAATCTCACGGGAAGAGAAATATTCTGGCACTGAAAGTAATTAAGAGTGCTGGGACACTAGTTCAATTCAAGCTAGGTTTGACACCATAAAGTTTGTTTTAAAAGCAACGGAAAATGAGTAAATGTTAAAACATATAATTATATACGGCATTGCAAAATGATTGGGGGAAATATAAACTAGATGTAGACTAGAAAATGGGCTAAATGACACCAGTATTATCTTGTAACACAGATCCACACATTCACACCTGGGAGCTTCCCACAGTCTTCTACTGTCGGCCACTGAGCAGCTCCACTGGAGCAGCTGGAGGTTAAGTGCCTTGAGCTGCTAACAATGCTAGTAGCATCGTCTTTTCTTTTTTTTTTGGTTATTTACTCAGTTTTTTATTTACTCCATCTTTTCTTGCCAACTGCACAGGTTTATAACTTTTAATAGGAATGCCACACTAGCTAATAACATACTGCTTCTTGGCAACAAGTAACGAGCTGTCAACACCCCCTTGAACTATGGTGGCCTGTAACTGACACAAACTTAAGGTCACATTTTTACAATAGACACAAGTAAGCTAGCTAATTAGAGCAGGGATCCACACAGTTACGGTACCATAGGCCTACCTTGCCTATTGAACACTTGCATTAGTTGTTGAGGGACGAGAGAGTGTTCTACATTCACTGTCTTGCTCAGATTTACCCAGCTGGTCCACAATATGAATCTGTAATTTGAATTCATACATACATTTACAATTTATAAGACAGCGTGACTTTACAATAATGTTCTGAGTTATCACATAATTTCCAAGTAACTAACAGGTTAATGTGTACTTTACTAAGTGATTTGTGGTTAACTGGGTGGTAATATGCAAAGTAGGTAGGTTGCGATGCCTGGAAAAGTTGCCTTAGAGTCCCATGAATGCAAATATTTTTAGTGTGTGTGGGAATGAAAACCTGTAACCCGGGCAGTATTAGTGCCATGCTGTATCCATTGAGCTACACATCTCATCTTATCTTGCCGTCTTCCTGCTTGACTTTGATGAAGTTGACCATAAACAATGACAGCGGCATACTTTAGCTATCATCATTTTACTTCCAATACCAGGACAATAAGACTTTATCAATCCTCAGTGGGGAAAAAAATGATCAGTTGTGCTTAGTCATGGTGTGGGAAATTGTGTACAAAAATCAATATTTTCTAACACGTTTTGATGTGCTGGTAGGCGGCAGGTGATTTATACTGGCTCAGTGAGCTGACTTTTCCCCTCCTCAGTTCTTTTCATTTTTCACTGTTGTGCTGCTGCCTTGTGTCTGAGGGCTTGCATCAATAATAAACTGATGAAATGTATCAGTGTAGCAGTAAAGGCTTATTATATGTTATTTGTGAGGCAAAATATCGCTGTTACTACCCCTCCAAGGTAATCAATGGTTCCTGCCTAGTCCTACTCCCACACAGCCTGTTGCGTCAGGCTCTAGCGGAGGCGTTTGAATGTCAGATATGATCCAGTACCATCCAATGCAGGGACCAGCCTGCTGATGGCTCATCAATTACATCATATCTGTCAAAGGGTTAAAACCAAGTCACCATTGTTGGAAAAAACACATTTTTAAGGAATGAACAAAAATAACACTTTTTGCCACTCATGTGTTTCAGTTTAATTTGAGTGTAGTTAAAATGTAGTTTGCGTAGATAAAATAGAAGCAGGGGTAAAAAGTGATAAAAATATAAAATACAATGACAAAAAACACAGGAAGAAGAGGGGCGGTTATTCATTTGTGCAGGTGAAATAAAAAAAAAAGAGCCCCAAGAAACATCTTACCTAAAAAGAAACCAAATAAATAAACTAAGAAAATGACAAAAAAAATCAAGATGATCTGAAACTGAAATTATGCAGTGTGTTTTTATCAGGTTTGAAGGGCCAAGGGTCCTGAAACTCACTCAGCCCATAAATAACCATGCAACAACTTTCCATTCAAGTAGAAAAACTAAAATTGCAGTTAAGTGTTTTTTCTGTGACAGGAGGGATGTGCTGTTTCTGGGCTTGACTTGGATTAGTTGGAATGCCCTGGGCAAAAAATCGTACTGTTACACCTCCAGGAATCTGATGTTTCATATTCGATATAAGTCGACCATGTTGCTGCTTGTTAAAGTGTTTCTAGGGTTTTTTTTTTTACTTACAAAGTAAAGTATTTCATTTTTTTCTGGGAGTGACAAATCACAGTTATAACTAGACAGACTGTTTGGGCCCGGGGCGATACAACAGCTTTCTGAGTAGCTTTCGATTTAAAATGTTGAGTTGTGACCTGATGTGGTCAAGTTTGAGTTCTGATGACGATCATGATTGACACTCCGATATGAGCTATCAATATACTGTATATTAATATATTATGGTCTTTTACTCACTGGACATTTGAAACCTAACTATTGTATAGAACCTGTTAATGAGCTATTATAGCAAACCAATCAAATCACCTCTTTTCCTTAAAAGCAGTGCACTCTGCCAAGTGACAGTTGACAATTTGGTGATGGAGAGAACAGTCCGGAGCGGATCCGCCACAAAAGCTTCTCCCAAGAGGAAACCGATGTAATTGTGCAAGAGGTGCAGAATCGCCACAAGCGAAAATATGGTACCTTAAATTAGCTTGGGAGGAGATAACACATTTGGTTACATTCTTTCTCTAGTCCAAGGAGAACTGTGCCCCTGGCGAAAATGCCACTTCGCCGGCACTAACCTCCGCCATCCGGCATGCGCTGTCACAAAACTACAGTGTATGTAGTCTGCTTCTATACCAGCAATACTTTTGTTGGGGCAGGAGATAAACTGAAGTTTAACTACTCATGCAGTTACTGTTCATGGGCTTTGTAGAAATAGAGAAAAAACCTGCACACTGTCTGCACTTGCACATCAAAAAATAAATGTTAGGAGGCAACGTTTCAGTCAAGGACTTTCATCAGGCATCAGATGCTACAGGCTTATAGCAGGAGAAAAACTTCTGCTAATGTTGTTGCAATTCCTACTGGCCCTATAGAGATCATAGATGACTTAATGCCCCTTTAATAATGACTATGGTTGGTATCCTGCTATCAGCCTTATTTCAACACGGTGTGATGGACTGCTGCTCAGTGCTGTGTTGAGACAACTGACACACGATCACTGAGCACAGATCATATAATCCCACTACTTGCTCACTGTGACAGGCAGAGCACAATGACTCAGTATGACACCATGATGTACGTGAGTGTGTGTGTGTGTGTGTGTGTGTGTGTGTGTGTGTGTGTGTGTGTGTGTGTGTGTGTGTGTTCTGAGTGTGTGATTGAGAGAGAAAGGGAGAGCGTGAGTCAGATTGACAAACAGACTTAGAGAGAGGGGTTTCAGTTTATATCAACATTTGTAATAGACTAAATGAAGATGGTGTTTTTTACTGGCTGACTTCATCTTGTGTGTGTGTGTGTGTGTCTGTGTGTTCTGTGTGTGTGATTGAGAGAGAAAGAGAGAGTGCGAGTCGGAGAGAGACAAACAGACTTAGAGAGAGAGGGATTTCAGTTTATATCAACAATTGTAATACACTAAATTAAGATAGTGTTTTTTGCTGGCTGTATTGATCTTGTGTGCGACCATGCATGCCATTGTGTGTGTGTGTGTGTGTGTGTGTGTGTGTGTGTGTAGATAATGGGCTGTGTTGAGCTCTAAGTGACTAGTCTCTCACCCTCATCCGTCTCTAGAAACCCAGATAATTTGTGTGTTTTTCGGCGAGAGCCCTCTTCTCATTACGATTGTGTGTCTATTAACCTGCGGATGTTGCGCTCACGAACCCTCACTGAGTAGAACATCGAGTAAATCTCATTGTAGTTAATGAGCGATGATTGGTGTGGAAACGCAGTATTGTTTCACAACAGAGAGAGGAGTTGGGTTTATGCAAATGCAGGATGGGGGGGGAATTGTTTTTGCCGTGCCATTGTGAGTGACAGCAAAATGGGCGTAGATTTCTTTAACAAGTTCACTATTTCTTTCTTTCTTTCTCTTTCTTTCTTTCTTGCTTTCTTTCCCATCGTTTCTCTTCTCTCCACCTCTTCTTTACCCTTCATCCTTTCCAACATCTACCTCCTCTCCCTGTCTCTCTCTGGCAAATTCAACAATGTTTTTTTTTGGCAACACTGTCAAAAATGAATGACATTGGCAGGGCGTTTTGAATAGCCATATCAAAACAACACAGAGAAATGATTACGCTTCTAAAATTGGAGGAACAAGTAAGCCTCTATCAGTTGATTACAATAATGATTGGAGATAGAAACAAGGATAACAACTCTTTGTTACTGACCTTCAGATTATGGTAGTGTCTCTTTCTGTTTCTCTGTTTCTCTGTCTGTCTTTTGTTATTCCTCTCTTTCTTTGTTTCTCTCTGTCTCTATTCAAGTCAATTCATTGTGCATTATTGCCATGAAAGTAAATAAAAATATTGCCAAAGCATCAAGATAAAAGCTTAAGATCTCTCTCTCTCTCTCTCTCTCTCTCTCTCTCTCGCTCTCTCTCTCTCTCTCTCTCTCTCTCCTTCTCCCTCTTTCTCTTTAAATGTTGACTCTGTCTGTATAGTGACATGTTTCACTAAAGAATATCAAAAGTCTCCCTGTCTCTCTGTCTCTTTCTGCTTGTCTCTGTCTCTCTGTCATGAGTATTTAGTGTTAGCTCTTGGTGTGTGTTGGTTATTCAAACATACCTGGTCATCTCTCCAAAGAGACTGCAGGGTCCAGACAGCTCACACACACACACACACACACACACACACACCCAGGCACACAAGTGTACACACCCGTAGAAGCCATAAAGAAGCCGGCACAAAGCTTCACGTGTGGTAAAGTTAAATCATTTCAGTGTTATTGTTGTGAAGGAAAAGTGTAGTTGTAAGTGGGACGAATGTGCCACCGCAGGCGAGGAGAGAGAGACAGAGAGAGAGAGAGAGAGATGGAGAGAGAGAGAGAGAGAGAGACAGAGAGAGAGATGTAGAGAGAGAGAAAGAGAGAGAGAGAGAGAGATATTAGAGCTATTACTCTTCAAGTGAAAGGCTGTTAGGGAAGAAGGGCCTCTGAAGTACCAGAGAAAATCAAGTTCTCCTATTGAGACAGAGAGGGAATCACAGCTGTGTGTGTGTGTGTGTGTGTGTGTGTGTGTGTGTGTGTGTGTGTGTGTGTGTGTGTTCTTGGCCAATGATATGAACTATGTAGACACAGAACAGAAGAAATCTAAAGAGAGTAGATCAGAACAGAGCAGAAGCAAAGAGAAAAGTAGAGCGTGTGTGAGCGTCTTGGCAAATGAAAACTAAGATGAATTCACCAATAATGGCTCTCTACTTCATCTTAACAGCTGACGTTACTGCTAACACACACTTAGCAAAGCCTGCTATGGTAATGTTACATCCTCAACAAAGGATTAAGCCCACTTAACAAGTCCAACAATTTCCAAAAACTAAATCAAATAATCTGATTATGTAAAATGACACGATTTACCTCATTAGGAGGTTAGCTTAACTGCACTGAAAACAAGGACCTAATGAAAATCCTACAGTCCCTTAGTCACACCAGTACATATAGATTATTTGGCCTTTTGGCAAGTAAAAACAAAAACGAAGAACGGAAAGTAGAAAGAGAATAGAATAGTAGAAAGAATACTAGAAAGAGAGGGAAAGACAAAGATGAATGAGGTGAAATTACGTATTTATTAGGAGAAAATGGTGAAAATCCCAGAGAGACGGTCATTGAAAGTAGAAGAAAAGGGGCAAAAATAGACAGAGGATGAGCACACCGAGAGAGAGAGAGAGAGAGAGAGAGAGAGAGAGAGAGAGAGAGAGAGAGAAAATGAAAGACAGGAACAGTATTGAAAGCAGTTTGGGGAGCCATTGTGCTGCAGCTTCAGAGAGCAATAAAGGTGAACAGGAACAGAGAGAATGAAAGCAGAGTGAAAGAGGAAAAGCGAATGCTAGAATCAAGGGAGGGATGAGAGGGGAGGAGGGCTTTGAAGGAGAGCAGGTGAATGTGTCGGACGCTCTTTAATGACACCGGCGTGTCATTTTAATTCAGCCGGAAACCCACACACACACACACACACACACACACATATATATAAAATCACGGATCCCTGAATCTTTTGTCTTTTTTCTCATTTCTTTTCATCTCATTTCTCTCTCTCCATCCCTTATTCTGCTCCTTTGTCACCCCGTGTTTCCATCCATCAGTCTCACCCTGGGTGTCCTACATGCTTTGGCAATCGTTCGTGTCATTCATGCATTCACGTCAAAAAGAAGCATAGGCTACTGGTTGAATGCATGTTTTTCATTCTCTTAAAGCCATTTTGATCTAAAGGCTTCTGCTTAAATGCTTGAAATGTGTTTCTTATACAAATATAAATAGTGAAGTTGATCCTATGTATGAATTTCTTTCCAAAGCCTTTGCCTTTCCATCAAGGCAAAGGGCGGCTACTTTAAAGAATCTAAAATATAAGATAGTTTTGATTTGTTTAACACTTTTTTTGGTCACTGCATAATTCCATTTGTGTTATTTCATAGTTTTGATGCCTTTACTGTTATTCTAAAATGTGGAAAATAGTAAAAAATAAAGAAAAATGTGGTGTGTCCAAACTTTTGACTGGTAGTGTAGAGAGAGAGAGAGAGAGAGAGAGAGAGAGAGAGAGAGAGAGAGAGAGAGAGAGAGAGAGATTCAAGTCTATGCTACTGTGGTCAGTAGAGCATAATAGTGTATGTCCATGGCTTTGCGTCCTACAGTGTAACAGCAATTCAAGATAACCTGTGAGAAACAACAGCGGATAGAGGGAAGGTGTCTCCTGAGGGTTTGTTTGTGTCTGTGTGTGTGTGTTTTGGGTGAGCATTGAAAAAGGACCTGAAAAGGATCTAACCTTTTAAACAAAGGCAGCGTTTCTGGTATGAATTAGTAACTGGGCATGGTGGCGAGTTTGTGTGTTCATCACTGTCAGGTGAAAACCTTGCATCTCCCAAATGTCAGCTTTGCAGTAATTAAGAAGCAATTAAGAGTCTTCTTCTCAGATTGACCACCGTGTATTTTTGAGTTTATCCAGTGGGTTTTGAAAGGTTTTAATAAGCCAAAGGGTTGGAGAATTTTCTTAGTTACAATGTTCAAGAGAGAGAGACAGACATCCTGACATACTCTGGTGTATGGTCATAAATGTATTAATTTTATTACAAATTTATGACAAGCTTAAAGGTGAGGTAGTTTCTGGTTCCTTTGGGTCAGAAAAGTCAAGACCAGTGAGATCAGAAGAGGCCAATCAAAAGTCCTCTTGACTGGAACAGCAGGCTTCAACCCAAAGTCATTCTCTGAAACAGTCTTTAGACCAGAGGGACACTAAAACTCTCCATCCAAGCCAATTATAAAGTCATTTTCTGAAAAACCATTTTCACAGCAGGACACAAAAACTCTCTCTCTGAAACCACTGCTATGAAATTCTCTCCAACAGTATTCAGACCACGAGGCACTAAGACTCTTGACTGAAACAAATACTAATGAAATTCTCATGAAATAGCATTTAGACCATAGGAAACTCAAATTCTCCATTGGAACCGATTCTGAGGTCATTTTCTGAAACAACATAACACTAAAACTCTCCACTGAAATCACTGCTAAGGAAATTCTCTGAAATAACATTAACATTTAGACCATGATTCACTAAAACTCTCCACTGAAATCACTGCTAAGGAAATTCTCTGAAATAACATTAACATTTAGACCATGATTCACTAAAACTTTCTGCTGAAATTCACAGTGTTGCAATACTCTGAAACAGTGACTAGACCACGGGACACTAAAACTCTTGAGACACTTGAAACCACTGCTATGAAATTCTGACGTTTGGACGATGCACAGTGTGTAATATGCTGACTTAAACGCTCAAAATGCTCTTCCTGAATTCCCATTCAGTAGTAAGGGAAAAAAGACATTCCCAGTACGTTTCGTAAGTTGTTTCCACGTGTTTGCGTTACCTTAGATGTCTCCTCTGGGCGCACCGCAGCGCAGCTTGAGCAGAAACAACCCGGCTAAACGAGAGCCTGCAGTGATAGATGGTGGAACGTCACATTTTTCACTGGGAGCAGATGGAAGGCAATGCAACACCCTGCTTGGTAGCAAATGGATGATGCGATTGCCTCGCATTTTCTGCTCCATCAAACTGGAGGAGAGCATCTGAATAGGCCTATCGCTGTTAGACTGATCACTCAGCGCCTAGCTGAATGAATGAAGACAATGAATAGAGTGAACAGATACACACATACATGCATACTGTGCATTCTTACATACATACTCACTTACATACTGTACATACAGTGCTTACTTACATAGATCCATAAATAAGATATATTAATAAATCACAAAAACCCTTAGTGAATCTCTTCGGGCTAATTTTACCTAGCGTGACAGCCTGATAGCTATTTACAGTCGTTAGACTGTCACGTACTGGGCCTTCACATCACTGTCTGACTGTTATGCTCTCTCTCTCTCTCTCTCTCTCTCTCTCTCTCTCTCTCTCTCTCTCTCTCTCTCTCTCTCTCTCTCTCTCTCTCTCTCTCTCTCTCTCTCTCTCTCTCTCTCTCTCTCTCTCTCTTTCTCTCTCTCACTGTTTTTTAGCTTATTGTCATTCTCTGTCTTTCTTCCTCCATCTCTTTTTCCCCAGTTGTCTCTCTTGCTCTCTTTCTCTGTCTCTCACCTTTCCCCCACCTTACTCTTTATTTGCCTTCTCTCTCTCTCTCTCTCTCTCTCTCTCTTGCTCCTCTTTATCTCATTGCTCTGCAAACTGTCAACTCTCAGGGAGTGGGTGTGCGACACACTTACATAAACCGGCATGTTACACAATTTGAATGCTCTGTGTATGTGTTCGTGTGTTCGTTTGTGTGTGTGTGTGTGTGTTGCCTATACGTGGGCTGTGGGGCTAAAAGTCTTGACAGAGCCTAATATAATAGGATACAGCTGATTATAGAGCTGTATGCAAGTGTGTGTGTGTTTATATGTGTTCATGTGCAGTTCTGTGTCTATGTCTGTGTGTATATTAATTTTCCTTTGTGTGTGTGTGTATGTGTGTGTGTATACTGTATATTCCAGGCTGTAAAACACAAATCCTCTCCTGCCATTCCCTGTGTGTATTTATCTGCATTGCTCTGCTTACTGTATGCCTAAGCGCTGTGTAGCCTATTTATGTGTA
>NC_135999.1:27058303-27075803 GCF_048128805.1 Centroberyx gerrardi
TAACTGCACATGAACACATATAAACACACACACACTTGCATACAGCTCTATAATCAGCTGTATCCTATTATATTAGGCTCTGTCAGACTTTTAGCCCCACAGCCCACGTATAGGCAACACACACACACACAGCACAAACGAACACACGAACACATACACATGAGCATTCAAATTGTTGTGTAACATGCCTGGTTGTATGTTAAGGTGTAAGTCCGTCACACTCGCACTCCCTGAGAGTGTATGACAGTTTGCAGAGCAATGAGATAAAGAGGAGCAAGAGAGAGAGAGAGAGAGAGAGAGAGAGAAGGCAAATAAAGAGTAAGGTGGGGGAAAGGTGAGAGACGAGAGAAAGAGAGCAAGAGAGACGAACTGGAAAGAGAGAGAGAGAGAGAGAGAGAGAGAGAGAGAGAGAGAGAGAGAGAGAGAGAGAAGAGAGAGAGAGAGAGAGAGAGAGAGAGAGAGAGAGAGAGAGAGAGAAGGATTTATTTGAATATGGACGTCCCAATCCCCTTTCTTCCTTCTTTCTTTCTTACCTTCCTTGCTGGTTTCCTTCCTTCTTCCCTTCCTGCCTGTGTGTATAGGCCTGCCCACTTCCTTTCCGTCCTGCCTTCCTTCCTTTGCCTGTATGTCAGCCCACTTGTTTCTTTCCTTCCTTTCGTCTTTATTTCCCCCCTACTGGCATGCATGCTTGTCCACTTTCCTCCCTTCCTGCCCGCCTGCCTGCCTGCCTGCCCACTTTCTTCCCTTCTTTCCCTCCCTCCTTCCTTCCTGCTGCCCTGTCGGCTCACTAGCCTGACTTGACCTCTGCCTGATTTCTTTCCTTCCTTCCTTGTTTCCTTCCTGCTTGCCTGCCTATGTGTCTGCCCACTTCCTTCCTTGCTTCCTTCCCCCCTCAGTGCTGCAGTGAGATGATGATGAGCGGTGTTGAAGGATTAGTTGCTCCTGTGATCCAAATCTGCTGACAGTCTCACCTGTGGGCCACTAGTGTCAATACCTCACACTGTGTCTGCCAGCATGAGTGTGTGTGTGTGTGTGTGTGTGTGTGTGTGCCTCTCTCTCTCTGTTGTTTGTTCTCTCTCTCTCTTACTAATCTTTCACCTTGGCTCTGTTTTTGATCTGTTTCCTGGTTGTTTTACCCTGCTTCATGACCTCTTCATCTGTCTTCTTTTTCTTCTTTGTAGCCGGCCGCTCTCTATCCATCTCTCTCTCTCTCTCTCTCTCTCTCTCTCTCTCTCTCTCTCTCTCTCTCTCTCTCTATCCATCTCTCTCTCTCTTTCTCACTCTCTCTGAGGAGTTATCATTATTTGTCATCCATCCTTTTCCCACTGCAGGCTGCTGCTGCTTCTCTCTGCATGGCTCCCTGCACACACACACACACACACACACACACACACACACACACACACACACACACACACACGTCTTGCTCTACCTCTATGCACCCACCCCCCCCACCCACCCCACCCCAGACACACACACAGAGCCAGCGTCCCCCTCTGTAACAGTGCCGATGAGTTATTTTGCCCCAGGCCAGCAGTTACTCACTAGGTATCTGTCACATCACCCCCACGCACCCTCCCCTCTCCTCCCATCCATCATCTCACACCCCCGCCTCTCTCTCTCTCTCTCTCTCACACACACACGCATCTAACATCTTCCATCTTCCCCTCTTTCATCCTCCTTTCTGTCTCCACTTGCTCTAAAGCTCCTCTTGCTCTCTTGATCTCTTTTCCCCTCCTCTCGTCTCCTTTGCCCTCTAACCTTTCCCCGTCGACCATCCCTCCCCCTCCGCCTCATGTGTTTGCGCGTCGGTACTGTCAATATTTGGCCGTGTTTGATTCAGTAGTGGTGTAGCCGTGGCCTTGAGGTGTGACTGGCAGTCCTTTCTCCGCGGTGACTGATTTCAAATCAACAGCCGTTAATGTCGTCGTCGTGTGTGACAGCGACTGTATGCGAGCCATTAGGGGCGCTGATGGGGATTGTGACTCAATGATGTGATGTACTTGTCATTCATTACAGCGGAGGACGGCCCGCTGGGTGAGCGTTCACACTCAAATCCGGGCATTTTAAAATGCTAAAGAAGAAATCAATAACTAGTTACATTTCTATCTCAAACGTGCAATTTTCATGCCCTTTAGAAACCTTTTATCACCTAGTTGTTTTGATGACGATGCATTTTTGGATGTTCACCCTCGAAAATCCCGTTTCCCTTTTCCATATGACTGGCTAGAATTTATTAATTTTGAAGAATACAGAATTTGTTATAACTCAAGCAATGAACTTCACTGTCTTTCTCTTTGTTATGTTATGGTGCAAAACCCGCCCACTTTTGAACAGTCCTTCCTCAGCATCCTGCTTCAGACAGAAACATGTTGAATTACAGAAGCAAGATACCTTTGAAATGCTGTTTTCTTGTGACTTTAAATGTAGAGGATCCAGTCTGTAAAAGTGTTGCAATTTTGTCAACTAAGGACCCAAGTTACCTACTACGCTTTAAAAAGCACCATTATTCGTTAATTTTTTGCATTCCTGCTTTGTACTTTTTTCATATGGTGGCTGTCCCATTTTCAAACCTTTTTTTTTGTCCTTACTACAATTAGAAGCTGAAACTGTCTCTCCCATGTTGAATACATCTAATTACCTTGGGACCCAGACAAACTACTTATAATGGACCTTAAAATGTTAAAAATGCATTTGTGTTATCAATTCAAAATACTAAAGAGACAGTTGATAAGTAGCTTTATTTACATTGCTGGGAAGAGTGTAAATAAACACGGCCCTGTAGAAGACTTTTGTCCTTTACTGGAATTTACTGACATTGTGTTGATGTGTCTAATTACAACAACACCAAGCCAAATTATTGGAAATGAAAAACAGAATATCAAAACTGAATTGGCATCATCAATTTAAAATGTTAAAGAAGCAATAGATAATTACTTTCATTTTCAAAACTAGCAATAGTGTAAACAAACATTGTCACTTCCTGTAGAAATGTTGTGGGCCCGACTGCCTAATTAAGTCTTTTTTGTGTTGTTTGTTTTCCACTGCTGGTGAGGTATTTAACTCACAAGAAGCTGCCTCTTGTGAGTTGAATTCCTCTAATTACATTAGGACCCAACCAAACTATTAATAATGGACTATAAACATCAAAAATGTGTTTATGTTATCAATTTAAAATGCTAAAAAGGCAGTTGAATAGTAGCTTCATTTTCATCACTGGGAAGAGTGCAAATAAACACTGTCATGTCATTTAGAATCCTTATGTCCCCTAATTATTTCTTTGATCGTCACTGCAATTAACAGCTGAAATGGTGTCATGTCATGTGTCGAATGTGTGTAATGACCCCTAAACCAAGTCAAACGATTGATTATGAACTATAAAATATCCAGAATACATTTGCATCAAGTTAAAATGCTAAAGAAGCACTAGATAATCTATTTCACTTCAAGTGCTGACAAATAAACATTGTGATGTACTGTAGAAATTCTTCATTGTCTATTTAATATTTAAGGCTGTTTTTGTTTGGGGGTTTTTCCCTGCAAGTACGAGCTGAAACTGTCTCTTGTGAAGTGAATACCTCTAATTACCATAGGATCCAACTAAACTATAGATAATGGACTGTAACCATCAAAAACAGAGTTGTATTAACAATTTAAAATGCTTGAGATGCAGTCGATAAGTAGCTTAATTTCCATCTCTCTGTTGAAGAAAGTACACACTGTAGAAACTTTATATTACCTAATTTTATTTTTTTATTTGTCCTTTGCTGAAATTGCTGAAAGAGTGCAAATTACTTCTCGTGTGTTGAATGTGTAATGAGCCTGAGACCAGGACAAATCATCGATAATGAACTGGAAAATGTCAAAAACACATTTGCATGAATGGAAAAAAAAAAACGAACGAAGTTGTTTTTGGAGACATGACATTTTTACAAAACACTGACAACAGGTTAAAATGAGCTCCACAAGGAAATCACTGAACACCCAGCTCGCCTCCCACTACACCCAGCTAGCCGGTGACACTGACAGATCGCTCACACCAAACTAGGTTGTGTATATTTACACTCTACACTCTCGTACCTATGGATCCTTCGACCCAGGAAGTAAAAGGGTGATTTATGGACGCGGCTTCCTGTGTCCCTCAGCACCGCAGACAGATAGTGTGAGTGCAGACGGATCCTGTTAGTTCCAGCCTACAGAGCGCTACAGCTGCTTCCCGGTCTATTTTTACCAGCCATAGATCCTAGTGGTCTGGTACTGTCACACCCTCACATCCAGACTAATGGAGGACACACTGAGAACTGTACTGATCACACTACACACACACACACACACACACACACACACACACAGTCAGTACGGCCACTTGTGCACACATGTAAATCCACACATGCATAAACAAACACACAAACACTTGATGCACTCGTGGATTCGCATAGATGCACACACAAATAGACAAACGTGATGCACTCATAGACTCACATATGTGCACACATACACACAAATGCAAGTGTATGTGTGTGTGCATACATGTGATATGAGCAAGGCCATGTTCATCATCTCAGCTCATTACAATGAATGCGTCATCAGCCTTGCTTCAGTAGCTTTTGACTGCGGAGCCAACACCGGGCCTGGGATGACATCCATACCATGTAATATATGCCAGATTGGCACATTATGTACCGCGACGACGCCCGACTGATCCTGATTGGTTTTCTCTGTCTGATTCAGCCGCTCGTGTCAGGCCCTGGAAGCACTATTACAAGGAGATGTCAAGTTTTTTCACATGTAAACAAATTCTCGGGTCTTCTCCGGAGTGAACATCTGTTATGGAAGATTTAAACTGGGAACTTTGTGGTTGTTAAATCAGGTGTTAAAGTGGACGTGGATGTTTTTGAACCCTGAATATTGAGGTAGTGGCTGCTTCTCAGTAAAGTAAAGTTGATATTTCTTTATATCTGCACTAGGCAAAGTTTTATGTAAAAATGCAGTCGTCTTATCAGCCTAAATCACAAATTGGTTCTGCAACAGAGAAGAGCATCACATCTCCACTAATTGAGACGCCGTAGAATTAAAGTATTTGTCCGATTGAAATTCTGGTGTCGGGTAATGACACTGGTGGGAAATCTTCTCTGCCCACAGAAAGAGATGAAACAGCGAAATACAAAACTTTCTCTTCAACAGTAATAAGCAAGTGCTCCATGCAAACAAAGCTGCACTCACCAGCGCTGCTTGAACTGGCAGCCAAAAGAGATGAGCTTTAAGATGTAAATACGTTGGGTTTTTTTTCTGATGATTTTCTGTGTCAGGCTGACTCTGATTCTTATTCTGACCAGCAATACCCTCTGATTCTGTACAGTAATACCCTTTCCATCTCAAAATCATGGCAAACCATAGACTGTAAAAAAAAGATGGAAGTAGTGAGTGTGACGTCACCCCTTGGCTTCTGAAGGGCCGTTTTGAAGCCTGGAGATTGTGTTTACGTCCGCCGCCATGTTGACATTTTTTGGAGCCAGAGCTGCCAAAGCGAGACGGAGCGTTTGTCCGCAGAGCCGCAGCTCCTCCTGCTATTGGCCCAGAATCGGTGACCTGTCGATCTCTGGACAGGCGACCTGTCAATCACTAGGAAAACAACCCTGTTTTATATCCATTATATCCTGTTAATGACAGAAATATTTAGGAAATTAGCTACTGCTGATTTAACCCTTGTTGAAAAAATTGATTGACTTTACGTTTTTAGTGAGAAGTTGTGATCCCACTGACTTGCATGGAGTTGTGCCGCCACTGGCTTCAAAATTCACCCGAGGTTGTGGCCGCTTGTAGCAAACTGAAGTCTGAAGTGTGTGTGTGTGTCTGCATATGTTCATGTGCGTATTTGTCTGTGTGCATTTGTGCATGTGTGAAGTCCACATAGAAGCAGCAAGTATTGTGGTTCCTGTGGGGGCCTCAGCTTCATTTGAATATCCACTGTAGCACCAACACAGTTCATAATCCATGCTTAGCAATAAGACTGACAGCCAAACACACTGAGACGAGCACTGATTTACTGTGTCCCATGCACCATTATAATGAATGCACATCCGCCACGTACTTAGAGTAAATTGGATTATAGAGCAACACAACGGAGCTTGTGAATTTAAAGTTTCATCGAATGTGAAGCCGACAGGATAGGGAGCCAGAAAGACTAAAAACCTTAACTTGACAGACAGCTGGGAACAAAGTACTTCTGCCTTCCTCAATGAAATCCAGGGTTTGTAACTTTGAAAAGTATACAAATTGTTATCATTAGTTCTTATGATTGAAATCTAAATATCTGATGGTTTGCGGTTTAATTTTAGCCGTCATTTCACATGCTTTTGGAAGAATATAGATTTTTACGTTAACTTTAATGTCTAAAAACCCATTTTCAAACTATCACTTCTGCCCACTGCCCTCCAGGAAATAGTTCTGCCTGATAGACCTTTGTTGGTAGTGAGTCCTCTCTCTGAATCTTAAAGTCATTTTTGCCATGCAGGCCAAAAGCACAGATGTTTTTTTTTCTGTCTGTATCCATTGGCTTATAACAGAACTAAGAAAGAGTTAGTGCTAAGATGGTTTATGTGTAATAGATCTAGATTCATGTGGTCAGATCCACAAACCCGTTTTCGTGCTTCCTCTCTACAATCTCTGTGATTTTTGCAGCGTATTCACTTAAACCTGTGAGAGTATGTTTAGTGAATAAAGGTTTTATTAACCCATGACCTCTCTGACTCTATCCTCTTCCCTCTATTTCTCCCTGTCCATTCCTTTCTCATCCTCTCGATTTTTTCTCTCATTTGTATTCTTTCACTATGTCTCACTTGCTCTGTTCCATTTTAATTCTCTCCCTCTCCCTCTCCCTCTCTCTCTCTCTCTCTATCTCTCTCTCTCTCTCTCTTTCTCTCTCTCTCTCTCTCTCTCTCTCTCTCCATCTTAATGGACCCAGTGAGGCCAGGTGACCATTTGTTTGACCTGTCAATGTACTGTAGTTATGAGAGAGCTGAGTCAGTGAAAATAGTCAATCTCCCCAAGGCACACAGAGATGGCCATAGGGGAGCCACTGGCATTAGAGAGTGCAGACACACACACACACACACACACACACACACACACACACACACTGGCTGTTGCCTGAAGGTTAGAGAAGTGGGCTTAAGGCAGAAGGTCGCTGGTTTGAATCCCCGGACCGGCTGGGAATATGTGAATGGGGAAAGAGAATGAGTAAGGTGGCGCCACACTGGTCTGTTGTGTCTGCCCATCTACATTAATTCCAATTCATTTTCAATGAGAGCTGTCTGTTGTGCGGACAGGGCTGATGACACTCTGTCTGTCAGATTTCCATCCATTTTGAAGGACAGAGAGTTCAACCCTGTTAAACTTTTTCTGGACGGATTCGTCACCGTCCATCAGTGGCGATCGCAGAGACAACGGTATTACTAAAACAAAGATAAAACAAAGAAAGCCTGGTATAACGTTGGAATGACTGTCGGTTTTCCAGGTCAGTTTCTTATTGAATTTATACTGTAGAGTCTGTTTCTTCTTTTTTCTATGAAGAAGCAAAGCTGTACTGTATTTCGAGCCAGAACAGCCAAACGGACAGACAGAAATCTATCCGTCAATAATTCTGTCCGTTTTCTGATGGGACGTTCTCCCCTCCCTCAACAACACATCAGCGTGCCCTTGAGCAAGGCACTGAACCCCCGGCTGCTCCAAGTGGACACCAGTAGCAGACTGTGGCTGAACTGGGTACAGCTGTGTGAATGTGTCGCAGGATGCTGCTGAAAAAGAGCATGCATGCTGAGTCAACTTCTCCTGGATAAATGAAAGTTAAGACACACACACACACACACACATCCACGCACCTGGCCCGGGCAAAAGAGGACACCGACAGGCTGAGACAGTGGGTAGCTGGTGAAAAGTTGAACTGAAGCGCTGAATTATTGAGCAGGCTCTCAAGCAGTCGCAGTCGTCTGTTATTGTGGAAATCCAACTGTTCGCCCCTCCCAGACGCTGCCTGTGTCAGCCTCCTGCTGTGTTGACTGTGTCACTACACTCCGATTTGACAAGACAGCACCGTCCCTCTTTTTTTCCCCTCTGGCCTCTTCCCTCCTTCTCTCTCTCTCTTTCTCCTTTGTTTTTTTTTCCATCTATCTCCGTCCATCTACCTCCCTCACCATGTCCCTCTCTCTTTCATCTGACTCCCTCTCTCCCTCGCTTATTTTCTCCATCTCTCTCCCCTGGGTTTCTCCTCATCTATCACTCACCTTTCTCCTTTTCCACCCCCTCTCTCTCTCTCTCTCTCTCTCTCTCTCTTTCTCCTTTGTTTTTTTTTCCATCTATCTCCGTCCATCTGCCTCTCTCCATCTACCTCCCTCGCCATGTCCCTCTCTCTTTCATCTGACTCCCTCTCTCTCCCCTAGGTTTCTCCTCATCTATCACTCACCTTTCTCCTTTTCCACCCTCTCTCTCTCTCTCTCTCTCTCTCTCTCTCTCTCTCTCTCTCCTCTCTCTCTCTCTCTCTCTCTCTCCCCTGGGTTTCTCCTCATCTATCACTCACCTTTCTCCTTTTCCACCCTCTCTCTCTCTCTCTCTCTCTCTCTCTCTCTCTCTCTCTCTCCCTCTCTCTCTCTCTCTCTCTCTTTCTCCTTTGTTTTTTTTTCCATCTATCTCCGTCCATCTACCTCTCTCCATCTACCTCCCTCGCCATGTCCCTCTCTCTTTCATCTGACTCCCTCTCTCCCTCGCTCATTTTCTCCATCTCTCTCCATCTTCTCTACCCCTCTCTCTCCCCTGGGTTTCTCCTCATCTATCACTCACCTTTCTCCTTTTCCACCCTCTCTCTCTCTCTCTCTCTCTCTCTCTCTCTCTCTCTCTCTCTCCCTGGGTTTCTCCTCATCTATCACTCACCTTTCTCCTTTTCCACCCTCTCTCTCTCTCTCTCTCTCTCTCTCTCTCTCTCTCTCTCTCTCTCTCTCTCTCAGACAGTGACAGGCTAAGTCAGGTTAGAGCCTAGCACTGTAAAATGTCTGCTGGGTAATTGAATAAGGGCCACCCGCTGTAGGCAAATTAGCCCTTTAATTATAGAACCCATAAAGAGAACCAGTGAGCAGGTTTGGTATCACACTGCAGAAGGAAGTCCATTGTAGAAATTCACAGCATTGAATAACATTTATCTGTTTGCTACTCTTTTTGCACAACAGTGATTCAACCTATAGCCAGTTCATTAAAGCTTTTACATTTTCTGTTCTAAACACCTCTAGGTCTTTCCCAGGAACTGATGCATTTTACGTCTCCGGCAACAGCAATAGCGGTTTGTTTGGGATAAATAGAAGAAGAACTGGGCAGTTAGCGTGAGCAGTGATAGCCAACATGGCTGAACAAACAAAGAAAAGAGCGCCACCTACAGAAACTCAAACTTCAGCGACAGAAAATCCAAGCGCCCCCCACATGGTTTGATTGACAGGTGATCTCTGGGAAGTGCAGAGCAGAAACACCACAGCAATGAGCGCTGAGCACCAAAGATGGAAAAAAAAAAGACCCAAAAAAAAAAAAAAAAGCAAATAGTGGATCTTGCAGATCACCACTTTAATCCAGTAGTGAGTCTTCAAATTTTTGTTTTACCTAAAACAAATGAATTTTTCTGCAAATTGGGTGAGATAATTGCAGTTATCTCCAATGCAGTTGCACTTGTCTCCAGAATCTGCTGACAGTATGTTGAAATAAGGCAGAGCGCCCCACTTGTTTTGAGATAATATCACTTTGTTAAAGAAAATTCTTGAATAGAACAAATTTGCTTGTTATGATGCACATTTGTATTTTTTTTTTTGCAATGCAGTAAATTGTATGCTAGCGTGTGTGTGCAATCCAATTATACACTGCACATTTAGTAGTTTTATAGAGGCTCAGTGTCACACAGAGGCACTCAACTCAGTCAATTCATGTTCATAAAGGTTAGTGTAGACATGGGAAGCAGAGGAGGTTAATTACAGAGATTGGGTGGGTGGTGCAGACTGTGGGGAATATTAGACAGTGGATGGAGAAGGACTACCTGGTGCGGACAGTAATGGATTTAGTCAGCTGGATTTTTCAGCTACTACAATGGTCTCATTGTTTCTGTTGTACAGCAGCAGTGCTGCTTGGGAATATTTTTTTTTAGGTTTGGTTCCACATCTGTTCCTGTTTTGGTGCCAATTATGAGTCTACTGCTGGCTGCATGCTAATTTTTTTTTTTTTTCTGATACCCTATCAGAATAAAACAATTTCTAAAGGTTAAGCCTATACTTCTTTGTGTTTTAAAGGAAATGAGACAAAATTTCATTGTTCCCTTCAAACTCTAATGGTAGTTTTCTTGCTGCAATCGCCACTGCTGGGTGAATACAGAGGAAATATTGGATGGTCTGTAGTTGCCTGCTGACTGTTTTATGTGTGTGTGTGTGTGTGTGTGTGTGTGTGTGTGTGTGTGTGTGTGTGTGTGTGTGTGTGTGAGTGCATGCAGGCTCACATCCACCTGTATACAAACCTCTTGCAATTCCACTATGTAGCCTGAATCAGTCGTGACATGAATAATGAGCTGCGGCCTAAAGCCTGAGCTCATTACCATAATCCGTACTATTTACATGAATCTCTACATACAGTCACTAACACATGGGTATAATACAACCTGAAACAATTAAACAGTGCAACAAGCAGGAGAGCAAACTAAATAATCTGATCATCATTTTAGTACTTTTCTGTGATTGATTGACAACTTATCTGACCTTATCTGAATTGTTGTGATGCGGCCATCTGCTACTCCTATACTATCAATTATTGGCAAATAATATTTGACCCTCGTCTGACACAAATAATGATGATGGATAGATCCTGTCTTCATTTCCGACTGACTGAGTCCTGATTGAAGATGTGTGTGTGTGTGTGTGGGGGGGGGGGGGACGGGGACGTATTGCTTGCTATAAGAACACATTTAATTATTATATGTGTTACTGATTGATTTTTTTTTATGCATGTTCTTTTTGTACTCAGGTCTCTCTTGAAAAAGAGATTAGATTTCGATCTCAGTGAGACTACCTGATTAAATATAAGATTCAAAATAATTATATCATTTGTGGGGGGTTTATTACAATGGTGTGTTACCGCCTTTTTAGAAAAGCCAATAAATGCTGCTATTAACAGTGAAATTAGAACAGGCGGGTGTACTGCTTAATTTGCTACCTGCAGCTGGTACTTGAGACACTTCACATGAGAATTTGGGGAATTAATTGGTGCACAGTGTCATTTTACATGCAGTGTAATTAGGAATGTTTTCTTTGCATAACTGCTGAGACATACAGTATATGTTATTTAATGTATTTTACAAAAGAGGAGGTCAGTGTGTATAACTACGGCAGCAGGTCGGGGTTCAGTCTCTTGCTCAAGGACACTTGGACAGGGATGCATGATGGTGTGTGTGTGTGTGTGTGTGTGTGTGTGTGTGTGAGTGTATTAATGTGTGAGAAGACATGTTTCTGGATGTGTGTATGTAAGTTTAGTGTCCTGCTGTGTTTGTGTATGTGTGTGTTTATGCAAACATAAGTGTGCGTGCGATCCTAATCGGGTTATGATGAATTTGTTTTCAGCACAGCGTTGCCCTTTATGTTCACTACGTGCATGCACTGTGCAAGTCTGTTGGCACGTGTGCGTGTGTGTGTGTGTGTGTGTGTGTGTGTGTGTGTGTGTGTGTGTGTGTGTGTGTGTGTCGTTGCACAAAGTGAGGAGGCGGTGAAAAGTGCATATACAGTATGTATATATGAGACAGAGGGTAAAGGGCGATTAAGAGAGGGAAAGAAAGACAGCATGTGTTTTGGTGTGCAGCATTGGCGTGGTAAATTACATTCCTGTATGTGTGTGTGTGTGTGTGTGTGTGTGTGTGTCTACCAATGGGGTGTAAATGTATGTATCAACTGAACAGTGTGTGTATGAGAGAAAGAGAGAGCAAAATAAATAGAGTGAAAGAGTTGCAGATAGGGAGACAGTGAAAGAGAAAGATTGAATGTGAACAGATGAGAGCAAAAGAGAGAGAGAGCAGTTGTCTTGGTGTGTGATGCATGCAGCGGTATACCAGTGTGTGAAATAGTAGTGGGTGTGAGGATAAAGTGAGGAAGTCAAACCATTGATTTCTCTTCTCGTTGCTGTATTGCATTTGGAAGAAGAAGAAGAAGAAGAAACCTCACAAAAACGCTCCACATCAACTTTACGGTAACGGTTTTAAGAATGGGAAGCAGAGAAGAGGCAGACAGTGAGAGAACGGGAGAGACGGAGTCATGAATAATAGAGAGACAGAGGGATGATAGCTGTAATGCATTGACACAGGTGACTAAGATCTGGAATAATGATGTGTGCGTGTGTCTGCAAGTGTGTGTGTGTGTGTGTGCGTGCGTGGCATGAATTCTGGGGTGTGTGTAGGCTATGTGTAAAAGAGAGAACTGGGGATGTAAGGAATGGAGGGAGAGAGATGATGGGGAAAAAATGATCTATCTTCCATCTTCTATTGTTAGTGTGAAATGGATTTATAAGCGAGAGAGAGAGAGAGAGAGACCACTGGACGTTCTCATGTTTCTCTCTCTTCCCCCTCTCTCTTTGCAGATTGGAGCTGTAATCTTGAGTTGAGTTAAATGATGTTTTGCCTTTGACAGCTGATGCAGAACACCTGCTCTGACATCACTGATTGGGGTGTAGCCCCAATCAACATGCTTGGAAGTTTCAACCCATAGAGAGCAGTGCAACAGCAATTTCCTGCCTTATGTGCCTTAGAGTTGATTTGCTCTTTAAACCTTAATAGGCGGAGCCACAGAACCACAGTTTTTTTTTTTAGCTACCTGGTAAACTTGAATGGCAAAGATGGAACTCAGGTCAAAATGTAGCTAAATAAAAATAACTGTGAATGTCACCGACTTCCGTTTATCATTCATTCATCACCATGGTATTCATGATGTTGGAAGGTCAGCAGCTAGCTAACTAGCTTACCTAGATATCTATAGGCTAATGGCTAGTTTGAACTTGGAAGGTCAGCTAGGCTAACTAGCTAACCTAGATAACTTAATATGACTAGATTGCCTTTTTCACTGGGCTTCAGTGTAATAGTCATCTCAAGCTAAACATAATTTTATACATCTAATTTATAAGTCTAATAGTTTATAAGTAATGAATAGGCATGTACAATTATGTCTTTAACAATGTCCAACACTAATATTGATTATTTTTGCTTTAGGGAGTTTCTGTATTATGCATTTCTTTATTTATCGAGGTGGATTGATGGGGTTTGAAGTTGCAATGAAAAAGTAAAAAAAAATCACTAGCTTAGCATTCCAGCTTTTCATGGCTTTGTGATGTGAGGATAACATTGACCGTAAGGAGGATAATGCAACATGGTTGTTAACAAAATATATATATATTTTTAATTCAGCAACATGTTACAACATGTAGTAACTTTGTCATACGTCATTTCTACTAACATTGTTCCACCCATTTTAAGAACAGAGCAGTTGGCAAACAGGATTCAAACATCCCATTAATTTTCAGGCAGAAAAAAAAGGATCCGGATAATCTGAAAGCCCCAAAATGATGACAGCACTTGAGAGGACTATGTTACTTTCCCAGAAAAAGAAAATGTGGTTCTTTGGCTCCGCCCATTAAGGTTTTATACTCAACCCATGAGATTATTCCTGTCTCCAGGGCAGCTCTTCCTCTGAAAAATTATAACTATAACTCAAGTCTGCTGTCTCTCTCACTCTCTCATCTCTCTCCCTCTGACTCTCCTCTCCACAGCAGTAAATAACATCAGCTCCAGGTTTGAATTAATTCCCCCTCAACCCTCTCCGGGCTCCTTTATTGTCTCTACCAGGTTTAGGGAATAACACTCCCATCAATTAGAAGCTAACTCTGTTAGCCGTCACGTATGGAGCACCAGGTTATTTCCTTTGCTTATGAAAACGCCAGCTCACTTTAAGGAGGCGTCAGTTCTTATGCTGCTCACATGGTGGTGCTTTGTGGTACACAGAAAGGCGGATGGTTAATAGTAGAACAATGGTAAGATAAGATAGGATTAGACTTGAAACTTTAATGTTCCCCATGGGGAAATCGGGTTGTTGCAGCAGCAAATAGTAAAAGGATAAAGCAAGGAAAAAAACAGATTAATTTAAAGAATTTAAACAGGAATATGGCAATAGAGCAGTTACTCCCTCGCCCCTCACCAGTGCTGGAATGCTGCTGTAAAGTTCTGCCTACAATGTCTGCATATGCAGCTTGGCACCAAAAGTTGAATTTTGCCTTCTGCCATGGTGGTGAAAACAAATCGGATGTTGCAGAACGGATGTAGCCACATATGTTTGTCCTCCGGCACTTCTTTTGTCCTCTTCTAATGAATATTAGAGTCTTTTTTAGTTTCCAACTGACCTTTCTGTAAGTCTTGAAAAACTTTTCCAAGAGAAAAACATGAACTCTTAAATTTTAGTTTGACTATATGCTATTCCAATTCCCAGCTTGGCTTTATATTAATTTATAGTGGGGATGATATTTGAATCATTTTTCCAAAATATAACTATATCCAAAATGTAGGACGTTTTGAAATGAAATAATATTTAACAATATTTATATTATATATATATTATACAATATTTAACAGAAGGACTACAGGTGGGTAAATTATGACCTCTAGTTGGTGCTTATCATATATTTTTGTTCATATATATGAACAAAAATGTATATAACCCTTTATATACTACTTACTATTATGTATACTATGAATTTAGATTCTGACGATTTATGTCAGTCTAAAAAGGGGGATCAACTCTCCTCCTGCAACTAAAAAAGGAAGCTAAATTGGGTTTAGGTGCATCCCTGTGCACATGGAATGGTCATATCAGTGTGTGTATGTAATTATGTACTATACCATAGAAACGATGCTTGTTTTTTAGGCCTCAGTGTGAGCGCAGCGCCGCTGTGGAGCGCTCCACAGCTCAGCCACGGGAATGTGGAAATTTGTTTCACAGAAGCAATTACAGAAAGTGTAATCCATGTGGAAAATGGAACAACAGGCCATTTATGCGTGTGAAGTGTTTTAAAGTAAAATTAAAGTGTTTCATTCCATTTTCCACCTGCAATAAATCTGCAGTATACAGTGTTTTATGTGAACAGGGTTGGGGGGTGGGGGTGAAGGGATGAAGGGGTGAAGGGGTTGGAGGTTAGAGGGCAAATCAAATTCAGCTTAGGGCTCCCAGTACGTAGATGATGATCTAGACTTTTTCACAACAAATATTAGCTTAGCCTACCTAGCTTTTGTATAAGTCTTACCTTCACTTGCATTTTTAATGCTTATTCTTAACTTATCTAATATTTTAATGCAATGTCCTGTCTTACTTACTGATTTTTTTCATGACAATATATACTTTTTTATATGTGTCTGCTGAAGAAGAGCTTGGTTTTATAGATGCTAGGTGCTACATGTGATGGACGATTATGTGATGTCTTCAGGGTTTTATGTGTGTGTGTCACTGGCCATTGACATTATCACAAGGAAGGGTGAATTTTTGTCACTGATGAATATGCTGTTTAGGTGTGTGAACTGTTTTCTAAGTAACTGTTAAGTCCTGTCATCCTATTTGTATGGCGAATGTGAAGTCTTAACTTGCATGTTTTTTTCATGTCAAATCCGTTTTTTGTTTCTTTTTAACATGATTCATCTTGTTGCCTGTTGACAATAGCACTATATTAAGTGTAGGTGGATATCTGGTAAGGGATTTGCCAGCTCAGCTCAGCTTAAGGAGGCGTCAGCTCTTATTATGGCTCCTAAAGGCTCAGGCAAGAAAGGAAATAATAATTTGTTTTACAGAAATTATGGACTAAAAGTTGTTGTTTGTGAGCTGTTTTTCATTAAAAGTCAAGTCCAAGCTATCTTGACATAGCTTGGACTTGAACCTGCCCCTAACCCTAACAAATCTTAACTCAGGCTATGTGGCGTTTAAAAGTCTTTGTACACGTCATTTCAATTTGTAACATACTTACAGCACTTGGCATGACTCGCTGTTATTTGTATTATAGTTAAATATATATATTTTGTGTAAGTAGTTGTTTGACAAAGCTAACACAGCCTGGTCCCAGTCCTCCGAAGCGCCAGCGTTTACATTCGTCATTTCTCGGTTTTGCTAGTTCATTTTTGCTTGTTAATCGTACGCATATCTTGGGGAAATTGTTGGTGCTGTGTGGATCTCGAGGAACGGTCCATAGTCACTTTCTCTGAGGTCAGTATAAAGACGGGAACGTGAACAGTGATTGGATTGTCCCCAGCCAGTGATGTTTCAGTCCCTGGTGTGATATAGTCCCTGACCAATCAAAGGAAGGGTGGTGGTGACATTATTTGAAAGCACAGCTTCACACACGTTAGTTCAAGAAAACCAGGGGGGGGGGACAGAGACATTATAAGTAGCTTGGATGCCGTCACACCTATTCCTCGACTGAGTAGGAAGCGTTGCTGAAATACACAGAGACGGCACAGCGCTGTTTATATAAAAAGGTTTTTGTTCCCTGCGCAGCCGAGATTCGCCAAACAACTACTTACTTTTCAACAGCGTCTCTCCCATTCATGTCTGTGGAAAGATGAGGGAGAGATGAGCCGACTGTGATGTATGGAAGGAAGCCAGCCGCCTTCTGTGGAATCCATGATGAAGAGGCAGCCGATCAGAGAGATATAACCCACACCAAAACACACACACACACAGGAATACACACACACACACAGACATAGAGATACACACACATGCACAGACACACAAACAAAATACCAACACACAGACAAGCTACAGTCAGATCTGAACATGTCAGTGTATGCACACACACACACACACACACACACACATAAAACCTTGAAGGCCTAACATAATCCCCCTCTCCTCCCCCACCCCCAGGACATGTCACACATCACAGGTAGCACCTTGGGCCTATAAAACCAAGCTCTTCTTCTTCAGCACTTTTCATTGCTCTGGCCAGCGCCTAAAGCATCTTACCAGTTCTTACATGTCCCATACAGGCCACCATAACCGTGTCTTCACCCTATGATTGATGGCCATTTAAGGGATTACATTTTCATGCTTATTGGCATTATTTTTCAACGTATTCTACGACACTTACAGGTCATTTGATATATGTCTCCGTTTTACTGAGGCTGTGTAGGGATTCACGAGTGCGAGGAACAGTAGAATACCTGCAGCGGCACATTGGAGAAAATGGCTGGCATATGCTGGGAGCTTCTGACCGGAAAAGATGTTGGTTCAAATCTCCAGACCGGAACATTTGGGTGACTAAAATAAACATGAAGCACTCTCCCCCTCGCCATCAACTACAGTCAAAAAGCTTTAAGCATAAGAGTCACCGAATCCAACCACAGAGGACTTTAGTTGTACCCTACAAAAATGTCCTTTTGAACAAGTCATTTAACCTAGTCTTCTTCTTC
>NC_135999.1:27080803-27088303 GCF_048128805.1 Centroberyx gerrardi
TTCTGTTTCACAAAACACACACACACACACACACACCCACACACACACACACACACACACTCCGACGCCCCTCTCTCCTCATTCTGTCATGGTAGGTTAGGCGTTGCGGTGTTTGTCGTGACCCTTAGCGGTGCGTACGTCTGAGATATACGAGCCGGCTGCTGACATGTGATCAGTGAGGGTCAACCCTACCTGACACGTGTCATTAATCACACGTATGTGCTGCTCAGAGTTAACAACGTCATCTAGGAGATGGACAGGACGTTTTATTGGCTTTCAGCATGAGTGCCACCCCGCACATCTAGGGCAGAAAACGACCTTCTCTGGCCACAGACCACAGCGGCTGGAAAAATCCCACAATTCACCAGCACCATTCAAGGTTTTAAGGTCCGTTCACATCTGGAACGATAACTATAAAGGTAACTATAAACTATAATGGTACATTGTTGCTCAAGCATTCACAGTACAACAATATCTGTGATAAATTCCTCAGCAAATGAAGCTGTCACTGCAGTGAGTGACCGAATTCTCCCGCTCCCTTTCTTTCTAAGAGCTGTGATTTGATTGGTTGAAAATGTTTTATTGTTGTATCTACATCCAAAAGAGAGATCAAACCAAAAATATAGTTATAGTTATAGTTATCGCTTTGGATGTTTTTGTAGTTATACACTACCAAAAAAAAAAAAAACTGTCAACAATTTTGACACACCTGATTGAATGTACTGTTTTTTATTGAAGCCAATTTGATTTAAAGGCTTATGTTTAAATGCTTGAACTTTGTTTCTACTTTAAAGGATCTAAAATATAAGATAGTTTTGATTTGTTTAACACTTTTTTGGTCGCTGAATAATTCCATTTGTGTTATTTCATAGTTTTGATGTCTTTACTATTATTCTAAAATGTGGAAAATAGTAAAAATAAAGAAAAATGTGGTGTGTCCAAACTTTTGACTGGCAATGTTCTCCTTATAGTTATAGTTCTAGATGTGAATGGACATTTAGCAAACAACTAGATATTTTGACAATGTCTAGTTAGGAAAGAACCTCCAAATGATGATTGACTACTGGTCAGAGTGGCTTGAGGACAAACTTAACACCCAAAACCATCAGTTATCATCATTTTTGCTGAAGGCTGGTTTTACTTTCCCAGCTGCACGCAACAGCTGTTTTTATTACGATGTTGCAAAACTCACGCTAAGGCTAGAATTAGGAAAATATTGCACTTTTAATTTCAACTCTCCAGTTTCACAGCGTTGTGCTCTTCATGGCGACAGTAAGGTATAATTTACTCGGCTGCTTTTGCTGTTGCAGTAAGATAAAAGAAAACATTGTTCAGCTTCCACCGTAGTGAAGTCTGTTGTCCCAATGAAATTAAGGCTGCGAGTGCAATTCAGTAACATGGATCATTAGTTCAGATTTAACAAGGCGGACAGTGTGAACGAATAATTCAAAATGAATTATTAGTTTTACAGGTCGGTGGCAACGAGCATGAATGCTGAAGCGTTTGTGTTCTCTTCCTCTCTGCAATTGAACTGAATATTTTTTGCATATTCTTTGACTTTTGGGATCCTGTCGGTGTACACCTTGGATTAACCAGCAGCAGGGGATGCAATTATATTTTGTGATAACCGAGGGACACCGTTCCTCCTGTTGCCTCCCCTCTGAAGAGAAATACAGCAGAGCAACCTCTTGTGTTGAAGTGGCAGTTAACTTGATTTAAGTATAATAGTACTAGCATCATATGTGTGTGTATGTGGTTCCAGGTTGTCGGAGTTTGCTATTGGGTGGCCAAGGCTCATCTCCTTTTTATTTTAATAGAGCCTGGTGTCATATTTTCTCTGACAGATTAACAGCAGCCATGTCCCACACAGAAAGATAAAGGTGTGGAAAATGGTTCTTCTATTTGCCAAAGAAAAACCAAATCGTTCTTCTTTGGCAAATGGAGCCAGTTCTGCTCTCCTTTTAACATTAAAAGGTTCTTTTGGTTCTTCTGTGGCATCACTCTGAAGACCCATTTTCGGTTCCAGTTTGCACCTTTATTTTTCTGTGTGCATCATGTATTTTTTTTTAAATTTTTTTTACTGTAAACCACATCAGCTCCTTGATGGGGAAGCCAACCATTAACCCTTGGACCAATAGAGACTCCTAGGCTGTGAGTTCACTGCTACTCAAAATATTCTATTTTGTTCCTGGAGATCGTAATTTAGTTAAGTCCCCCCACCTGTGGAACTGGATGAGGCCTAAAATTGAATCCTACCAGAGCTTTCTCTCCTGCGTCTCCGTTACTCTGTCTCCCTTGCTACTTATCTACCGGCTGAACCATCTAGAAAAAAGTGTTATCTTTTTACTCCAGTGGTCAATGGAGTAAGACTGGGGACACACCGGAGGATGTTTAAAACCCTAACTGATTTTGAAATTGCATGGTATCACACACGCAGCGACGGATTTCACCGATTATCCTGCTGACTCCTGAGACATCGCTGACATCACAACCTCTAATTTCCAATGTAAATCCAGTTGAAACAGCAATGGAGATGGACAGCCAGACTCAGCTCACTGTAAACTCGTCTCTCATTGGCTGTTGGCGGTCTGTGATCCCCACGCTGGCTGTGGATATCAAACATGTTTGATAATATCGGGGCCGATCAGATTAGCCTGCAAGTGGATTGGGGTGGTGAGGATTGAATATGTAAACCCTCTCACCCTACTAGATAATCTTTGCTGACCATCGGTCCCAATCGAGCATCAAATTGAGATTTCCCTTCAGATTGTCAGGATGGATAAATGTGGTGTAAATCGCCCGGTAATCTTCTTGTGCATCCCCAGCCTAAGGTAACAGGTATACAGTTCAGTTTTTAGGGTAAGGCAGGTGAACAATTCAAACTATTCAAACTAATTTCATCAGTCGTTACAGTAAAGCCTTCGTCATTAGACCACATAGCAGGAGCCTGTGAAATAATGTTCCAGAAAATAAATATCTTCCTTTCATTTTAAATAAGCTTAACTGAATACAAAGTTCTTATCTTATTGGATTTATTACCAGTTTACAAGTTGCGTAAGTGAACATGATAGTTGAATGATAGTTGAGTGAATTTAAACTATTGACAGAATTCACAGATTATGCACAATCTTCACGAGCCGTCTTGTGACGGCTAAAACATCTTATCCACTCTTCACACTGAACACCATCAGGGTAGTACGTGATCCTTCAACAAGAGGCAGGCTTTTAGCCAAAGTGCATGGATGATAAATGTGTAATTAAATGAAAATCATGTCTGTATATGCATAGCTTACATATTAAACGAATTTCCCACAAAATCAAGGTCATAGTGCCAAAGTATCAGCAGTTCCCTCTCAGACATGTTAAAATCAAATAGATTTTTTTGTTTTGAGGTCATGACGGTAAAATAAGGACATAATATAAGGATATAATATATATTCTCTGATAGGCCGTTTTTTGCCCGCCCTACCCTGTTTTCCACTTCTCAAGATCAATGTGCATCCAACATTTCTGAACTTTGTCCAAAAAACCTTTCACCAGATGTTGATGTTCAGAAGCTTTTGCACTGTGGGACAGGTAATAGTATATAATGTAATAAGACTAAAGGTGAAAAAAATATACTTTATCGCAATAGTTAAAACAATAGGTGCATAAAGATGGCAGCTTTCTGGCTCTGCATCATGGAACCATTCTGAAAATGTTATGTAATGTTACTGTATGCAGAGTATAAATATAACTGTGTGAAAACTGAAGAAGCAGGTATGTGAATTCATTGCAGTATACATGATATGCAGATGTGCATCGCAGCCACATTAAGTCTACAGAAGGCCATACATACAGTATCTACATAAAGTGTTGCAGCTTGTCAAACTATACACCTTATCAAATACATTCACTTTACAGCTATAGATAGCACACCGTTGCTGTCTGGTGACAAACCTCCAGGAACTAAGAATAACAGCCTGGTTTTCAGGGTTTCATAAGCCCAAGAGGTCGGAGGATTTTCTCAACCCACAGAGGCTCAGAGGCTCTGAACAGGAAGTACCAGAGGGAAAGACAAAAATGGCAAAAACATAGGTGCATCCTTATCTATTCACAGTATCACTATATATTATATCAGAACATGGAAGGAGGTAGCGTAGGTACAGGGGAAGGTGTCATATTGTATATGCAGACTCGTGCAGAGTGCAGAAATTATGTCAGTCAGGCATCCTCAAATAAATAAATGGTAATAATTATAATTTTGGTACCCGAAATGAGGGTGTAATCAATCATTTATTTACAAAGTTAGTTTAAGTTTATGTGTGTTTATGTCTATGTATATGGCCTTCTGTGTCATTCTATTGTTTATTTATTTTTATTTTTTTCCTCAGACGGGAAAAAGCACGGGAAAGAAGGGAAAGTTTTAAAAATTCTTTAAAAAAAATAAAATGTGCAGAAAAACAGAGGAAAACAATGCAGTAATTGACCATATATGAATAGATAGTCAAGGGAATGCAGAGAGCAGTCCAGGTTGTTAAGTCAGTATGGTGCAATGCATCCACCCTGTCTCAAAAAAAACAAAACATAAACAAAACCCAACTCCTCAACAAAGGCACAGCGGTCCGAAACTTTTGGACACGACTTCAGTATACAAAGAACTTTACTCACTCTCACCCTCAAATAAGTTTAACCAAAACACCCAGTGGTGCCAGAGTAATACCCAGTGAAGCAGTGTGCTGCTGGAGACAGGGAACAGCCGCTCGCCCGGCCCACCGGCCCTAATGAGCAGTAATGTGTCACACACTGCTGCACTTTGGACTTTTAATAGGAAAAGCCTGTTCAGATGCACTTTCTTTGTATTTTAGGTTTAGTTTCTCTTGCTCCCTGTCTTTCCGCCTGTCCACATCTCTCTCCTCTCTCCCTTATGTGTGCTCTCATGTGTCACTGTGTGTGTGTGTGTGTGTGTGTGTGTGTATGTGTGTTTGTGTTCTATAAAGGGGCTTAGTAGAAGCAGACATTGGCATAAACGGCTTTCAATAAGAAACACTTCTTCATTACTTATCACGTCATTTTGTTTGTTTATAAAAGTTTTAGGAATCTGTTAAATTAGAATGGGAGTCTCTGACAGGGGTCTCCAAACTCAAAGTAGATATAGCCTACATTATTCCAGGGATGCCATTCTGGAAAAAAAAATTAAAAAATAAAGAGAGAAAATGTTCTTTTAATTTAGAGGAGAATTTGTCTGTCTACAGCCCGACTGTTGTTGGAGATAACAGGCATTAAGAGACTTTTTAATACCTGCTGTAATTATGCTGTTAACTTCCACTAAAAGAGACAAAACTGAAAATTAAACCATTCCACATTTTGCTGGGAAACAACAGAGTCTCTGTGAGAAATAAAGAAACAAGCCATTCAGCACCATGGACAGCGATCGGCAATACAGCAACAGTCTTAGAGTTGTAATACATACAATATTTCCTTCTCCTTTAAACAAAATGACCATAATACATCTGCAGGGGTTTGATATATACTTACATATTATATATCTTCTTCAATCTGCTTACACATACACACACATATACAATCTATGCTTCATGTTTAGTAATCCTTATTTAAGTAAGCCACTGAAGTAGTACAACTAACAGCTGTAAGTAAATCAAATAAAATAAATGTTAGTAATCCATTCCTTTCCCATACTGTTAAAATTGTCAGCAACATATGGTTACGTAACCCAACAATTGTTTATATTCTATTTTACTGATTTTGTTTAATTTATTATTTCTACTAGGTTTTTATTGCTTATTTTTATATTCTAGTTGTGTGTGTGCTTTTTCCCTTTTCCTTGCTGAATCCTATTACTCTGCTGCTTCAACAACCTCATCTCCCCACAGAGATCAATAAAGTTTTATGTTATCTTACCAATGACTCAACCATTACTCCGTCAGGTGCTGAGATTTCTGGCTTTCAGGACTCACTTTCCAGCCTGATCTGTTTTGGAACAATAACTCAGTACTTAGCGTTGTTATAATATGCTATTTCACTAGATGTTTCTGTTAGATCTCTGCTCTAATTAGCCAGCTTACTCCCCTCTATTGTGAAAATGTGACTTTATTATTTGTGTGAATTAAAGGCCACCATAAGCTCTACCTGAGACCTGCCAATGTTGTTGCAAATCCTTGGTTGCCAATAAAGATCGATAAAGTCATAGATTCCTTGTTGCCCCTTTAATGTGAAATTAATTATTAGTTTCACTAGTTTCACTATAAAGGGACGGTCAACCCAGTATGTTAATTTTCTTATTTAGTATCACTCTTGAGTTCTATATTCATCATCCACCAAGATTTGAATGTTCCTAACATTGAATAACTGTAATGAAATGGAGCTTTTGGCTGTTGTATTGTTCATAGTGATACAGTTCAGAGAGCTGATAAATAAAAGATAAGATATCACTTTATTAATCCCCTTGGGGAAATTCAGGTGCCACAGCAGCAACTGGCAGAACAAGTGGTCTAAGGGGCTATAGGGTCCAGGTCCAAGTTACTGTGCAGGGTGTAGTTTTTAATCCGCAGCAAAACAGAGAAATCAATTTATTGGCTTTTCTCAGCATAGAAACGACTTCAGATTCTCGCAGTTTCGTGTTGTTTTTTACACCCAACAATGACAAAAAAAAAAACATTTTAATGAGAAACTGCATATTTTAGTTATCCCTTTAAACAATTAATCAAAGGCCATTTTGCAGGTGTACTCCTCCCTTTCACGATCAAACAAAATAAGCTATAAAGCCCATTAAATAATCCAGATGAACATAGTCTGAACCTCTTTGAGTCTTTGAGTATTACACCAGATGTGATGTAGACTTCAGCTTTCTGTAGCTTTTTATTGAGAAATGTTTGCTCTGCTCGCTCAGTGGAAATCCGTGGGCAGGCGCCACTCAGTCATGTCAGGACTCCTGCTCTGCTTTTCTGTCTCCAACCACACAGTATTGATTCCTGTCACCACTAAGCTCTCTCTAAACCACTAACCTCTCCTTCCACACTCCCTCTCTCCCTCCCCCTTGTTCTCCCTCCACAGCCTTCCTCCTTCTGCCCTCTCTCTCTCTCTCTCTCTCTCTCTCTCTCTCTCTCTCTCTCTCTCTCTCTCTCTCTCTCTCTCTCTCTCACTATATCTACCTCTTTCTCTCTCTCTCTCTTTGTCCCTCTTCCCTTTTTCTCTCCTCCACTCTTTCCTTCTCTCTCTTTCTCCCTCTCCATCTGTCCGTCACACACAATATCTTGGACACCGGCGATCAGATTTTGACAAAACTTTGGGGAATGATGCGTCTAATTGCTTTTTTTAAATTGCACTGATTGGTCTAAGGGGGCGCTATGACATCTGTGTACTTGTTACTGATTGGCCCAAAGGGGGATTGCATCATTCGTGGGGGACGACATGTTTAGTGTTGCCTATTTCTAGCTTGTTTTCTCTTTCTCGTCGCACCTGTATCTCTCTCTTTCCTTTTTCTCTATCCATTTCTGTCTC
>NC_135999.1:27090803-27098303 GCF_048128805.1 Centroberyx gerrardi
GTACTGTGTTAAAGACAGCGATATGGAGGCAGGAGAAGGAAGAGACAAAATAGAAAAGTGTGTGTGTGTGTGTGTGTGTGCGTGCGTGCGTGCATGTGTGTGTGCCTATCCCGACATGTTTGTTTGTGTGCATGCATGTGGGAATGTGTGTTGCACAAACATGATTGTGTGTTTGTGTGTTTGTGTCCCCAAGATAAGGTATATCAAACTGTTGCTTCCCAGGGATGAAGTGAGCTGAAATAAGTGATTTTTGAGTGAGAATGAAAGAGAAGATTTTTGTAGACGTTCTGCCTTCCTAACTTTCCATTAAGAAGGCAACACATCAAGTGTGGACCAGGCCTGACGTGAATTTATAACACGCTGGAGAGAGAGAGAGAGAGAGAGAGAGAGAGAGAGAGAGAGAGAGAGAGAGAGAGAGAGCTTCATAGACAAGCCATCCATCCCATTCTAATTGAAAAGCCTTCCTAAGAGAAATCTCTCTGTTAAGTCGGAGAAGAAACACTTGGCCTCGTCTATGTTTTGATCCTCTTTTTAATTCTGTCTGTGTTTGTCTCTCTTTATCTGTCTCCCTCTCTCTATGTTTCTCTCTCTCTTGCTGTCTCTTTCTGTCTCTCTCTCTCTGAGTTATGTTCTGTTTTATTCCAGTCCTGTCTCCTGTGTTACCTTGAAAACCACACAAGCTAAATGAAGTCTTTTTCTCCGCTAGACTAAGCTCTTGCATCATGCACAGCCAGACTGCTGGTTTTATAGGAGCACACTACAATCCCATGGTAGCAGTTGTGGTGATAATAAATACAACTCATTAATTAGCGCTTTATTTGAATGACAGCTCAGCTCTCTGGCTCGCTGGTTGATCAGCTGCCTCCATCTCTTCTATGGAGAATACAGTAACATCAGGCTGCAACTGAACCGTCAGAAAAGAGCTGTTTACACAACAATGTCCTTTATTGTAAAATATTGCAGTGTTTTGTCTACAATCATAAAAAGATTTAGCTATATTGTTAACATTGCCACAGTCCATAAAAAACTAGAGACTATAGAGGAAGAACCCAGAAGTTGTACTGTTGTGTGATGCCATCAAAACTCATTTGCATACAAAGAGGATTATAGGAGATTAAAATCTTAATGAGTGAAGATTTATACTTTAAGTTAAATTTTCACAGTAATCCAATACTAGCAATCCAATTATATACTTCTGAATAAAGAACATAATTGTTTCGTACAAAATGAGTTTGTACAAAATGAGTTTTTTTTGTTTTTTTTTTTGCAAATCATGATTAAGTTTCATACAGCACCCGGGTGTAGAGGAGTGAAGTGTCTAACTTGTGGTTGTTCTGGCTCAGTTTGGCCCTTGAATACCATGTCCATGGTAAAAAAAAAAAAAAAAGTACAAATACCAGAAAGAGTTCTTCAAAATAATTGTGTGGATGTGAACCGAGTACATGTGGAGGTTCTCGTCTTGTGCCACTCATACTGTAAATGGCTGTCTTTCACACAAGGGCTGGTTTGTGCTTGACAAGTTCTCACCATTCAATCAAATCTCCGTAATTGAAGGGGATGAAATATGGGTGAGTGTGTGTGTGTGTGTGTGTGTGTGTGTGGGGGGGGGGTCCTTGTTACTTTCCTCAGATGAAAAGGCTTGTATTGACCAGGTCCACTTCTCACATTGTGAATTCAGATTGAGTGGAGCAGTGGGATTGATCCCTAAATGAAACCCTTTGTGTGTATGAATATATTTAGACCAATCCCAACACTACACTGTACTTGTGTGTTTGTGTGTGTGTGTGTGTGTGTGTGTGTGTGCATTCATATAAACCCAACTTGGTTTGATCAAGAAAAATATGTCAAGTGATTTATTGCTCTCAAGAAATGTGGCAATCCTATTTGCGGCGGACTTGTAGAGAGGATGGATGAGAGAAAAGAGGGAGATTTGTGGAGGTGGATGGAGGGATATTGACAACATTTGGGTGAAGAGAGAGAGTGAAAAAAGAGAGCTGTAGGCGTTAAAGAGAAATATTTTATCAAAAATTGTAGATAATTAAGGGGAGGACAGGTGAATAGAAAAAAAAAGAAATCCATATGTCCTATCATTATGAAAATGTATACATTATATAATATAAATTATTTATTTTATTATTAACATATTCAAATTAGCTAATTTTCATAAAAAGTTGCACATTTGCATATCAGTCAGAAGAGTGGATTTTCCTGTTAACTAAATAGTAACTTACAGCAGAATTTGTAAAACAATTTTTAGGAATTATTTTAAAAAGATACTGTATATGGTGAAGATGTCAGATATTTTGGTATTTTTTCATGTAAAATGTGCCCAAAAATAGGTAAATGACAAAATATATCAAAAAAGCCTCTGTAAATTACCAAATATTTACCAAAGATACATATTGGGAATATGTCATTTTGAGAAAATGGCTGTAAAACTTGATGTTTTCCTTTATTTATTTATATTTTTAATTAATTTTGAGACTGACGCAGCTGAAAGACAAATTAACTTTAGTTTGTTTTGATCAGTGTTGGGCAAGTTACTTGGTAAATGTAATCAATTACTCTTTACTCATTACTCCTTTAAAAAGTTCTCACACTACTTTACTAATTACTCTACACGAGAGTAATTATTCGTTACGCGTTGATTATGCTTTACTGGGATTAGTAACTGCAATGTAATTACTGAATTTGAAATTGTAATCCCTTAAACTACTAGTTACTGAAAAAAGTAATCACATTACTTTAACGTGTTACTGAGTAACATGTTACCGCCCAACACCGGTTTTGATTATTGCTTTGTAGTGTATTTTAATGAAGCTTTTGAAGCAAAACATCAGGATATCTCAACATTGACCAATCCAGAAGAAAAAGCCATTTTCACCCGCAGTGTCTCACCTTTAAAAGAACATTTTGTTCTAACAAAGGCACATTCAGAGGAAATAGGGTTAAAATTGCAGTGTTGCTCAAAGAGACAGAAGAAAGAAAGAGAGTGGGGGGAGAAGAGAGGGAGAAAAAAGAGAGAGGTAGGCAGAGAGATTTAAAGAAAGAGGGGATTCATGTTTGCCAGTTGTCAGGATTTAAGGAGCCTTGTGGTAGAGTTGCTGGCTCAGCCCTCTCTCTCTCTCTCTCTCTCTCTCTCTCTCTTCTCTCTCTCTCTCTCTCCCTCTCTCTCTCTCCCTCTCCCCCCCCTCTCTCTCTCTCTCTCTCGTTCCCCCCTCTGCTCCCAGACAGTAAATCATTTGTAGTTCTCATTGTGCTAAATCATTTTGCAGAGGCAGTGAAAAGCTGAGAGAGTGAGAGAGAGAGAGAGAGAGAGAGAGAGAGAGAGAGAGAGAGAGTGGGATAGTTGGCAGTCGTCGCTGAAGAAAGAACGCCTCTGGCCCTCCGCAGTAATAGACAGATCAAACTTGTGTCGCTGTGCACTTCTTCCAAGTCGCCGCCGGACATAATTTTGCCATTTATCTCCCTCTGTCTTTCATTCGCACATCACTTTGTTGTCACTTAGTGCGGCTCGTCTGTTTATGTGTTACTCATCTGCTCGTCTCACTGTGACTGCCCGGGTCTGCGTCTCCCTCTGTCTCTCACCCACACTAACACACATCCAGAATGTCCTTTTCACACTTCTTTCACTCTGTCTTTCTGAGAACAGAAAGGGAAAACAAGCTGCCAGGGATTCTGTTGGACATACGACAGCCTGGTGGTAGATATCGCTGGCTGAGGGACTTGTTCCTCTGCTCTTTTTCTCTCCTCTCTTGTTCTTCTATTTCCTTTGCTCTCTTTCGCTCCTCTCCTCTCCTCTCCTCTCCTGCCCCATTCTCCTACTTCCTAGCTCCTAGTTCCTTACCTTTGAACCAAACGTGGGTGTGAACAAAGAAAGAAAGAAGAAAATAAGAAAGAAAGAAAGAAAGAAAGAAGAAACAAAGGAACCAAAAAAAGAAAGAACGAAAGAAAGAAAAAAAAGAAAGAAAGAAAGAAAGAAAGAGGAAACAAAGGAACCAAAGAATAGAGGAAAATAGAAAACAAGGAAAAGAGGAAAAAAGTAAGGAAGGAAAGCAAGAATGAAGGAAGGAAAGAAAGCAAGAAGAGGGGAATGAAAGGAAAAGAAGGAAGGAAAGAAAGGAAGAAAGGAAGGATAAAACTAAACCAAACTACTAATTATTAATTACTTTTTGCATTTATTCACTCATGCATTCCTTCAACTATTTATTTACTCAGGTATTCACTCATTCATAATGTGCAATTTGGAGGCAATTTGCTCTGTGACCTCTTTGTCTGACAACTGCTGTTTAATCAGCTTTCTTTTTTTTTTTTTCTGAACTCAATTATCATCCATTTGTGACTTTCAGGATCATCTTCATGGTCACAAGGCTCAGTCTGAATATCACACCATCAATACTGTGTTTACTCAACTTAACCCCAACAAGTGAAGTCAGTCATTTCACAACACTCCTCTCTGCTTCCTCTCATAACTTCAGCTGCTCACAGGACAATAAAACAAACAAAATCAACACATAACCCTGCCTGTTGAAGGTGGTTGTTTGGTTAAGTGTTGGAGAGCACATAGGCATTTCAAGTTAGGCATTTGAAGGAAAAATCCACCTGCATACTCTCACACTGTTATATATCCTCAATCTTGTGATATTCAATGCATTCCAGGAGTTATTTTGTGATAAAGTGCTGTCATTTACTTTTTTTGGTGAACCCGCTTTCCTCAACCTGCCTCGTCTAGTTCTACTTCAGTTAGTGATTTCCTACATTTCCCAGAATGCCTTTTGACAACCCCCATAGAACAGGCCTGAACTGGTTGCATTCAGCTGTGGGTTATACAGTATGTGTAGGTGGAGAGAGAAATAGCGTTAGCGATAGCATAGTAAGAAGACAGTGATAGTTTTGTGGCCCTTACTCAAAACACAACATGTCTTGGTGTTGCATTGCATTCTGGTCTATTGAGGCTGCTGTGGGTGGAGAAATTGGTCTCTCTCCTCTTCTATGATGGATTTCTCCCTGTATGATTGTTGAACGTCTCTTGGTGCAAAATGGCGGCTCTAGAAAGAAGCCCTCGCTCTTTGATTCTGAGGGACTGACAGCAAAACCTGATGGATACTGTTGATGTTTTAGATTGCTGAAAATGTTCTGCTATCAAACTCCATTTTAGCTGTGCTGGAAATGAAATCTCATCCATGTTTGGCCAGTTATCCACAAGAATAACAAAAATACATCACCAAAGCATCACATGGACCCAGAAATGAAAGGGTTTAGGGTTGTCAGCAATAGCTGTTTTTCAACAGTATATGGGTGGATTTTTCCATTAAACCCCTATTTACTGGATGGGTGGACCTGGAGAAAAGCAACTTTAACAAAATTGTTTCCAGAATACAAAAGTCAAAACTGCTTCCTCTAAGCACAATTCCCAGCAGTATACTGTCTGAATCTATCACTGAATCTGCAACACAAACACGATCTTATTGAATCTAAACAGTGTTACTAAGAGCAATCAGTTACGTCTTATTATGTAGAAAGTGGCTGTTAGTGGAGTAGTGGAGAGCACTTCTAAGCAGCAAAACACTTGGTTTTCTGGATGGGAAAAAAAAAACTAGAGAAAAATGGTTCCGGTAAAAATCAGCTTACAAAGAAAAATGCATTTCTTTGAACCCAAGTTTCCTGCTCCTACACAGTATGAATCAACCCACAAACGCATTCAAAATGAGGTACTGCCAGCAGACTTACTAACATCCCCGTGAAATTGCTATTTGTTTAGGCTAAATTGTACATTTGGCATGCTGAATAGACTGTGAAAAGTTGCATAGGAAATGAAAAGGCGATGCAAGCGCGCCACGGTCTCTGGTTCCCGTTCCCCGCATTGCACAAGAAAGCCTTTTTTTTCCGTCGGGGGAGCGCTGCGATCGTATCGACGTCGGTGTGATTCTACTGATGCCGGGCTGAAGTGAGGACAGAGCGGTGAATATCATGTTAAACAGCACTCAGACACAGACACAGCCGAGTTCATTCACATAGAGAGGGAATATTCAGAGAGCGGCATGGGGGGGGGAAGGGAGTAATGGAGACAAAAACGCTGTTCTCCACATCTAAACCTGTACCTGTGGATTGGAAAGAGGAAAGGAACAGAGAGAGAGAGAGAGGGAGAGAGAGAGAGAGAGCAGCAGGCTGTGCAGAAAGAAACAGAGCATGTGGAGTGAATATATATTCTGCTCCAAACCAAATCTGATGGCAAGGGAAGGTCAGATTAATAGCTTCCAATTCACTTTCAATCTCCTCTGGACCAACACATGTGGCCCTCTGCACCCACTGGCATTATTACACACACACACACACACACACACACACACACACACACATACACAGAGTCACACACATGGATATGTTCACACATACACAACCACATTTTGTGTGTAAAGAGATGCTCACCAGGCCTGTGCCTTTTTTGAAAATCTCATCAAAAACCCTGTTTGATATTTTTCCCTTATATATATATACATACTCAACTCTATTTGAGTGGTTTGTGCTTTACCCATCTGCTATTCTTGGAGTGATATTTTCTAATGAGCATTTCCTCGATAAGCCCTCCCCCCCACTCCCTGGCTGCCGATTGGCCGGGCGATTAGCAGCGACTTAGCGACATCTGACGCCTGTAATGGGCCATTTGGGGCGAGGCCTCGCCAGTAAAATTTATAAGACTCAAATGTGACATGCATACATTACATCAAGATAGCGGTTCTTTAATTGATAAGGAGGGAGAAGGTGACGGGGTCGTATGCGACGAGTTGGATAATGGATATTCTGTCTTGCTGCCTTGTCCCAGTGTCCAGCATCAGGAATAATATTAAAAATGGCACACAGCTCGTTGAATACAGATTGGGAGCTTCGGTGGAATACTTAAAAGTCACAAGAGGACGGCAGTGCTGGTAGAGGTAGTGGAATAGCTTTTGGTTTATATGGTAGGATGACTGATAGGGGTACTGCATGAAAGCTGGGCTGTCTTGTTAGAAAAAGTCTGCTCAACAGCACCGATTTAATTACAAAGTGCAATAAACGTACGTGAGTTTGTCTTGGTGACGCTGGTGCAGAGACAGAACATAACTTACAGCGATATCACATTGCTTACTAACTAACAGTGGATGCATGGGTCTTTCTCTCCATGCATATATTAGGGATGGGACCATATATCAAAATTCAATATATCGCAATACAAAAATGTGACAGTATGAATTGTGGGGCAGAAAAATGAATCGCGATATTAGCTCCATTTTATTCTGCTGTAGTAATTACAATTGAGACGGCTTGACCATCACAGTTTCACAAGCTCTCCATTGAAATTACCGTATTTCCTCTAATAGTGGCCTGTAGTCAATTAAAAGCCGGGTCTCCGATAATGGCCGGGGCCGTCGTCGACATGAACAAATAAAGGCTAGCCTCAAATACAGGCCGGGGGAAAAAACAAAGGAAAAAGACTAGGTCAAAACCTAGTATATGGCTGCA